>NW_010972621.1:774177-827940 GCF_000737465.1 Haliaeetus leucocephalus
TGGTGACCGTAAACCCCATCCCTGCCCCCCTTGTGCCGCTGGGGGGGCTTGGTGGAGAAATCCGGGAGTGAAGTTGTGCCCGGGAAGAAGGGAGGGGTGGAGGGAAGGTGTTCTGAGATTTCGTTTTATTTCTCATTTACCTTACTCTGGTTGATTTGTAATAAATTGAGCTAATTTTCCCTAAGCTGAGTCTGTTTTGCCCGTGACGGTAATTAGTGAATGATCTCTCCTGTCCTTATCTCGATCCGCAAGTTTTTTGTTATATTTTTCTCTCCCCATCCAGCTGAGGATGGGGGAGTGATAGAACGGCTTCGGTGGGCACCTGGCATCCAGCCAGGGTCAGCCCATCACACTAGTATATAAACTGGGGGGAGTTGGCCTGGGAGGGGATCGCTGCTCGGGAACTAACTGGGCATCAGTCAGCAAGTGGTGAGCAATTGTATTGTGCATCACTTGTTCTGTATATTCTATTATTATTATTATTATTATTGTCATTATATTATTTTTATTATTATCATTACTAGTTTCTTCCTTTCTGTTCTATTAAACTGTTCTTGTCTCAACCCACGAGTTTTACCTTTTTTTCTGATTTTCTCCCCCATCCCACCGAGTGGTGGGGGGAGTGAGTGAGTGGCTGCATAGTGCTTAGTTACCATCTAGGGTTAAGCCATGACACATAGTGATCTCATTTTTTAAAACCTCTAATTCAACTTCCTTGCCATTTTCTCCACTAGGAAAATGTTTGTTTCCATTATTATCAAACTAAGTTAGTAAACATCCTAAACTTAGACCATGATTTCTACCTCCAACTTTGAAGCCCTGGTGCAACTACTCATATGCATTTTTAGAAGTGGGAATAGAAGAGTCAATTCTCTTAAACAAACAAACAAACAAACAAAAGCACTAGTGCATCAATCTTAACATAACAGAATCATTTATAATGAGGGTGCTTAATGAAGAGGCTCTTCAAATAAGTCTAAAAAAAAGGCAGAAGAAAACCATCAATTTCATACTGACTAGTTTGACACTGGACTTAATTTGATTCACAACACATTCCTCCTTTCTTACATTTTACAGTCCAGCACGTCTCTTGAGTTCAGTTTGTTCCCTCATGGTCCTTGATTCAGCCTCCCTTTCCAGCCATCTTTACAATCATATAAGCAGTTCCCTCCTCAGTCCTAAAAAGTGTCTCTACAAATGCATAAATGCCAGATGCACCATGAACAAGTTGATAAAGCTTGGAATAATAAGAAACACATATGGAAAGTGCAGTTCACATATAAAAGGGACAGCATTTAATTCTTTATATTTTAATGTTTGTATCTCCTATCTATAAAGACAGAATGGAGTAGTTAAAGATAATGTCATTTGGAGTTTTTCTTTGAATCCCTTCAGCTGAAAAAGTACTATGTATTAAAATGACAGATGTAATAGAAGTATTGTTCTAATCTGTTAGTTTTAGCAGAGGGACTATATAAACAATAAGAGCTCCCTCTGTACTGTCTAAACACAGAAGTTCTCACAGGCTTAGATTTTAATTTGAACTCACATTATGAGCACAATGAAGCAGACTGAATGTTACTGCTGTTGCATATTAGCAACCATTTTGTTTTATAGAACAAGACGTAGCAGAGAGCTATAATTACATGCTCACTAGAGGGGTCAATAGGTACCATGGTAGTTAAAGTCAGGCAAGGCAATTTAAACCTTCATGGGACTCTTCAGCTGGCAGAAGATACGGTTATTAAATGTGACTTCTTTGTTATGTTTTTTTCAAGGATTGTATTTCTGTGGAGTTTGTATCTCTCAGCTTGGAATTTTAGCTGTAATTTTTGATTCACAGTAATAGCTTGCTTTTGTAATCAACGCTGTACAGAGTACCGGACTGATAGTTTGTCTTCAGGTGCTCGGTGAAACAGAATTTTTACTTTTTCCTCTTATCTAGTCCAGATTCATCTATACTAGTTTGAATCATTTGCTTTGAACCAAAAGGAATCAATCAATATGTGTCTGGTTTAAAAGAACAAAATTGTTGGGTGGCTTATTATTGACTACTTCCTCTGGTATAACAAGTCTTTTCAAGGATGAGGGGGCAGTGCAATAAAGTATTTTATACTTTTATCCAGCTTTTCAGTATAAATTATTTTACTCTATGCACAATCCATTAGTGACTTTGTCATTTAATGCCTGCTGACAGAGGTTGAATCGGCATTTTACGAGCTGGAAGACTGTGGACCTTCATTTATTGTCTGTCACTTAGACTAGTCAGTGTGAACCTTGAAAAGTGCCAGTTAAAACCTTCAAAAACACAGCCTTTTAGAAACTTCTTAATACCACATATACAGAGGCAGCTGGCAGGATTTAATTATATTACTCTTTTTCACTCTATTTTGGCAATATTGACAGCTTTATATGAGCTAGTCTAAAAAAATTAAGGAAGTTATCTATTAAAAGAAAAATATTCTAAAACTTATATATCCTAATTATTACACTGCTCATTTTGTAGTTCCTTCCCCATTACAGAAAAAGGTTAGTGTGAAATGGCTGGCTGGCTACTCGCAAAGCTTCATGTATTGTAAAACAGGAAGTAAATTATCACACAACCTTATTCCTGTCTGTTTTCCTTATGTTGAACACATGAATGTCTTTCAAAACAGCATAACATAGGATACAATACAGAACATGAGCTTTTGCTAGGAAGAACATTACTTCAGAAGTAGGAGGTGTGTCTTTATTTGGATCTGTCTGTATAGTGATTACAAGCTTGCTAATGTATTAAATGCACAAAAGGAAGAGCATTAAATGCAAAAGTCAGCCCATGAAGAAGGAATCATGAGTGTGAGTTACAAATCTGTTCTGGAGAGGTTCTTTGTTGCTTTTGGTAATAGGTGATTTCCAAGTGGATCAGTAATGTAAAGTGCTATGAGGTTTCTTCATCATAGAAGGAGAAAGCACTTGCTGTTAACAATTCAGCATAAATAGACTTTCAAACACAATCTGATTTAATAAATCCAGGAATGCTTTACCATATGCTGATAGACATATGTGTAGGCTCACTACCAAGAAACCTTAGCTTACAGCTTCCAAGCTCTGCAGCAGAAGGTGCTGGTGATGCTGGTTTTCCCTCCACAGTCATCAGAAGTGTTTCTAATTATTCATTGGGTAAACCCCTTTATACTAGTGTAGGAACGGATATTCTCATGACAGTTACTAAAATTGTTAATTTTTATAGTTACCAAAGTTCCACAGTTAAGATACTGTGAGGAGGATGTTCAGCTGCATGTCTAGTAACCCCTTTTGGTATACAGTCTTCACTGTAACCACCTTTTCTTGTTTTCTATGTATAGAAATATTTCCATATCGTAATTCTCTCCTTGCCAGGAAGACACAAAAGATTCAAGCTTATAACAAAAATTAATGGGCAGGGGTATTTTTCCAGATGTCGAAGGTAAGGCCCTCTGTGACTCGTGTTCTACTCTAGAATCTTGATTGCATGTTTTAAGCTTTTTTTTTTTTTCATATTTAATTCCTTTGTAAAACTCAAATTCTTTGTTCAAGAGCTGGTTTTTGTGGTGGTTTTTTTATTTTCAATTATTGTTGTTCAAAGGCATGCTACTTTACCTATAGCATGCATTTTCCTTAACTTCAGTGCAGTTGAGACTGCACAGAAAAGAAATATGCTTGCATTTAACATGTAACATACTTGCTATGTGTGCTTGTATGTTTACAGATTAATACTTTTATGGTTTATTATGTTCTTTGTCAAGAGTATTAAAAATGTTATTGTAATACCGACTTTTTCATATCACCTGACTAAAAATCACTGGAGGGAGAAAGGAAAATTGTAGTCTTATAGTAATCAATCAAAAAAACCTAGGTATGAAATTTCACTTTCAGCAGCTGAAGACAATTATGGTACAAGATTGATGCTCAGAAGTGGAAAAACTATGGTTCACATTTTTTATTTGAGACACCTGGAGTTCTGCATGTTCTTATGTATGTGTAAACTGTTAAAGCAAAACCGCATGAAGAAGTAGTTCACCGAGTTGTGTTTTACTATTTATGAATATATAGTATGTTATTTGAATGGGCTTTATAGTGCTTGTACACAAAGTTTAGATATGCCTTTGCCTGTGTCCCATGTCTTTGTTCTCCTTAGATAAAAAGAATTTCCCTTCCTTAATATCAAGGTGTCCTGGGTTTAGCTGGGATAGAGTTAATTTTCACAGGAAGCTGGGAGAAGGGACAGCCAGGACAGCTGACCTGAACCAGCCAAGGAGCTAGTCCATACCATGTCACACCATGCTCAGCATATAACTGGGGACCGGGTGGGGGGGATGTGCTTGCTGTGTGTGAAGTGGCAGTGTTCAGTTCCAGGTGGTGAGCAGTTGCACTGTGCATCATCTGTTCTGTGTATTCTTTTATTAGTACCATAGTCGTTGTAACTTCTCTTTTTGTGTTGTCCCAGTGAACTGTCCTTATCTTAACCCACGAGGTTCCAGTTTTTTTCTTTTCTCTTTTCTGATCCTCCTCCCCATCCCACCAGTGGGGAGTGGGGACGAGTGAGCCAGTGGCTGCCTGGTGCTTTGTTGCCACCTGGGCTGAAACCACGAAATGGGCAATAATTTTCTGTTGCCTGTGTCATCTGTATATTGAAAACAACAAAATAAGATTCTCGCTGTACTTTAAATTCTAATGGTTGAATAAAAATAAGACATATTTTATGCTGCTAGAAATCAGGAGAATAGCAGTTCAAACAGCAATGAATATTGAAAGTGCATTTTTTCTGAAATTTAAGTTGACTTCCCATTGAATTTTTCTTATATAGAGAGATACTTAATCTCATATTACTATCATCTTATATATGTGTAAATATAGCTTATATTTACTTCTAACTTTATATCTCCTTATTGATCTTCTAATAAAGCTTTCATAGGTCTAGTGGCCTCTAAGCTCGCATTCGTATCATATTAATGAAAAAAATACTGCTGATATCCAAGTAGACCACCCGCAGCAAAGGAATTTACTACCCCACCACCCCCAAGAAAAGCTCAGCTTCATCTCTTGGGTGGCAGTAATGAGAGAATCAGGATGACTGATCTTCAGAGTTTTTGTTGATTGGGGTTTTTTTGAATTCAGACATGATTGCCGAAGAAAACAATGTGCAACAAATAGTCAGACTAGGAAACAACAAAATGTTTTCATAAATAGCCTTTTATCTGAGAACTCAAATAATTTTCCAAATTCCTAATTTTTTATTTTAGAGATGAGTAAACCTGTTTATCTGCAGATTAAATAACTTGCTTGAGCTGAAACTAGTTACAGAGTTACAGAGCGAGGAAAAATCCCACTTTTGCTCTCAGTGGCTCTCACTCCTAGGGCTATCTTACCAGATGATGTAGATTGATCTGGCAATGGAAAGGAAGCTTCAGAAAATCTAAAGTCTGCAACGTAAATTTAGCCAATGCTATGCATGTATTTCATGTATGAAATTGCTGTTTACAGTAAACTGAAGACTACCATTATGGCCAGACTGTAGGCTGAGAGATAAAAAGAAAGAGAAGGAAAAAAAAAGAAAAGAAAAAGGCAAAAAGAAAAGATTATATGCGGTGTTGGACCCCTTGTTAAAAAAAAGGGGGGGGGGGAGAGCAGGATCTGAATTTTCAATATCCTAATAATTATGATTCCTGGAACTTATGTCCATCTATTTACAGTGTTATTCTCCTTGTACCACAGAAGATGAAACAACTTTATACATTACTTCAGTATTTTATATTCAGATAGCTTTAGCCACCGTACTTGGTTTTCTTATTGCTTTATACCTGGGTATATTCTTGCAATGTACCACTTATTTTCTCTGTAAAATTTTCTATGGGAAGAAAATGGAACAATAGAGGCCTTTATTGCAAATGAAATGTACAAATAATACACAAAAGCAGAGAGTACCTTTCGATATCATGTATGTTTTTTTCATAATCTGTGACATTCCTCAGTCATTGTATGTCTCTCACATTTACAAGCATCTTTTTAAGATTTGCCTTTCAATCCCATTATCTTTCTCAACATTACAATAATTTTTAGTTTAAAACTTACATGTAAAATTCCTCAATATAATATCCAGCTGATGAGAAAGGAAAGCTTTGGAATTTATTTTGTTTGTAAACCCTAAAAGTTTGAAGAGCATATTAGGACCTTTTTCTCATAACAAATAAATTAGTTTATCACTTTTATTGAAGAAGAAATAAGGAACATGAGTAATAAAGATTCATTAATTAATTTTTGTAGGTTTTGATATTTCATGTTATGAAGTAATGTGTTTATACACATTATACATAAAGTAAGCCTTCCAATGACCTTTATGTGGTACTCTTCTAAATTGGGTGAAAATATTTTTGTATTTCTTTTATTACAGGTAACCATTGAAAAGGCTAGAAAATAGCATCTACACGATAATTGTTACATCAAAATATATCATGGTCTTGAAGATAGGTTCTTATATAGATTCCATTGTCAATCACTGTTCCTTTGCCATTTAGACTTAAATTATCAAATAAGAACAGTACGTATTCTTTTGTGATGTTTCAATGATTAAGTTACTATAAAATTAAAATCTACATTGGGTTGTATCAAAATATGAGTTATGTGAGAAAACACCTCATTAATTTATGAAATTAATTTATATTATTAGAGAGTTTTCAAAACACTGGTGATTTGGAGTCAAGCAGCTCATTAATATTTTATATCGCAGAGGTTAATACAAAACTTAGGCTAAAGGTCAAATTACAATGCAGCAATTGGAATTTAGGCTCCTTCTGCAGTAAGCTCTGCATATTTTTTTGGTAGAAGTGTCTATAAGCTGAGAAATGCATGTAATTATTTAGAATCCTTGCCTAATTAACATTATAAATTAGTTTGGACTAGCATTAGTTTTTCCTGTTTGAAAGCATAATTCTAAATTATGAAAATGTTTTATTGTTTACTGCACTTTTAAAGGAGAGCTGCTAGGCAAATGAGCTAGGTTAAAGAGTCTTTCTGTGTTCGGGCATCTGCTTTGTTATATGAACTGGACAGAGCAGGAACTTGAACTTGACCGTTTAAAAAGTTCATGTCAGCAGTTGGATCTGCCCCCAGGCTTATCTAAATGAGATAGTCAGCTGATAGAACCATTTCTAGCATATAATATTTTAAACTGACTGGTCAATCAGTTATCTAGGATGTTGCTTCTCTCACATTTACAGGCAGAGCACTAGTCATTGTATAAATGTGAAAAGGGGAGTTATTACTAACTCCTGCAACTGGATTTGAGTTCAGAAATATTTACATTTAATTATAATATATATCAGGTCCTTCTCACTTTTGTAATAATGTTTTAGCCATTTCATGGTGAATTTCACAGACATGAGAATAGTATTCCTGTATAATTAAAACCACCAGATGACAAACTGCGCTGGCATTTCTGATAGGATGTTTATCTACTGTTTGAAAAAAGAATACAAGTAGACTATTCCAAATTAGATGCTACATAATTGATCTCTGCTGTATGCCTGATGGACATTTCTTCTATTGAGACATCTAAGGTTGTTACCTGCTCTTCTTGCCCCGAATTATGAACACTGGTTTCTTTTCAATTAACGTTTTGCGGAGAGGTTTGAGTCCCCACTTTTCATCTCATCATCTCATCTACCAGTACTTTTAGATCAGTATCTGAATTAGGTGATCAGTGCTTTTTTTTTAAAAGCACAGTCCTTTTGATCCTTATTCTTCTTAGAATGCTCCACACCAGCACTTTTTGGTTTAGGTGGCTTCTTATTTGTAGTAAAAGAGAACCCAAGCACATAGTTTTCAGTGAGTAAAAAATTAGGTTTACCATCAGGGTCTTCAGGATGACTACCTACATTGTTTAATGATTCCAACTCTGTTCTCTCTGCTACATATCTTTATGTACTGTTAAATGGTCATTTAGACATCTTCTTTGAACATTTATCTAGGTAGGTCTGGGCCTTCATGCCTTATCATATGGGCTTCCCGGATTGCCCTCACTATCTGCTGCTGGCACTGTGGGACACTAAACTGCCTCCAGTAAAGGAGTCTGCTCTCCACTGTCTCAGGAATTTGGTTTCCCCAGTAGCTAGAATGGCACTTCAAGCTTGCCATAGAAAACTCTAAAACACATCATGAATGTGAGGTTCTCAAAAATGAACTTGCAGTTTCTTGATTCATCACTCATGAGAAACAGGAGTGCATGCTGTTAGGCAGATCTCTTGGGCTGGCTCTATGTTGATATTCTTCTAATGTGAAGATGCATCTATACCACCAAGCACTTAGCTTGTGGCCTCCTCTGGACCCCATACAGTGTCTGTGGTCTAAAGGCACAAATGTGTGTACATGTTTTTCAGGTTCAGAACATCTAAAATTTGTTCTGATTCAGCCCATTGCAATGGGGCTTACACATTCAGAAACAAGAGGTATTCCAATTTCTAGGGATATTCTAGTCTGCATATAACAGGAAAGTGCATTATAAAGTCTGAGGATTCAAAAGCTTACTATAGTGTTGGAGGTAGTGGTAGCAATGGTGCAGTCAGGTTCATACTTCAATTGTGTTCTTTAACTAGTCTGGTCTTCCTTGCTTAGACAACTCTCTGGCTATATCAGCCCAGCTTGTTTAGGTTTTTTGTGATATGCCAGATAACATCAGAAACAATTGCAGTACAAACATCTTATTAGCATTACAATTTTCAGTTCCTCTGGCATTTTATAGACACCAAATTTGACACAGCAGTATAAAAGAAAAGTGTTAGGATGATTTAATAAACTTCCACCTATTCTTTTGGGGGATTATTGCAATGGCTTATTCATCTTTGAGTGTGGAGCCTTTAGGCTACAATGCTTAAAAAGTTTGACTGTCAAAACAGTTTGGTGAGTCTGAATTTTTTTTGTTTGGGCATAGCTTTTACAGTTTTAATTACAGCCAAAAGCTGCATTATGTGTATCTAGTAGTTTTTCTAGTTAAAATCAGTAATATTCAGCTGTAATCTTCTTACAGGGAATCTGAAGTAATCGTATGTGGATATTCTAAATATAATGGAGCTATTTTAAGCACTAGGATCAGGTAATACTACTGTTATATTAATGTGAGATGATGAAGTAGAAACAGATTTTAAAAATCCTTCTTAATGGAAACAAATTCAGCACAATATCTTTTATATATTTCTAATCTCTTTTTTTCCCCTCCAAAGTTGACTGATCTTAACCCAACCCAAATTCATTAAGCTTGTATTAACTGTCTATTCCAAGGCTATACTTACAGTTCATGGCCAGAATTTTTACCTTGCTTGGTAAAACTGACTTCATTTTTTCAAAATAGAATAATACTTTCTTATCCATTACCACAACTGCAAACTCTGTTCATAAAGGATTTTCTTTATGCCGAGTATGAGAAGAAAAAAAGCAAACCAAAAGCAGTAAGGTTCAGATTTGCCATAAAGGTGTGACTGAAAGGCTAATATAACATGTTCATAGTTACTCATTTCTGGTGGGAATTTTTTATATAAAGAAAGAGTATTATTGAAATCCTGAAAACAATCTGGGTCCATGTGGCTAAGGATTCCATGTTTTCAGAACTTTCAGCTTAAATTTTTGTACTGATGTATTGGTCAGTATAAGTTCCCCTCCTGCACCCACTGTGGTTGCAAGCTTCTGTTCCGACAATTATAAGCAGGCAAACAGAGCCAGGTTTATAAGCACACTGAGATGGAAGACTTTTTGCTCAAGCTATAATGCAGTCAGAAGCACGCTTGTTGGTTTGATGCATACTGGAGGAAGTGGCCTTGTTTATGTGCACGTACACATTCAGTAGTTTAAATAGCATCAGTTGGGTGCTTAACTCTCTGAAAAAGTAAATATGTGCTTCAAATTTCCTGCAGTGAAAAAGGATGTCCTGTATAGTCTATCCCAAAAATTTACTTTGCAAGATGCAGGGCACATGCTTGACTCTCAATCACTCTTATAGATGTCTCTTGAATGTTAGTCCTCTTTTGATGACAGATTAGCTTTTGTATGTTCTTCCCTTTTTCCTTCTTCCCTTCCATCTCCCCAAAGCTATTTAGTCTGAATGTATAGTGGAAAAGATAGGCAAAGGTTTCATTACTAGTTACCTCTGCAACGTTTGAGATGACCAAAGTTTGCTTCTGCTGTGTTCAGTTTGATTCTAAATATGATCTAACATGCTGAACCAGAGATACTGTTAGAACAGTCCTACTGAAAATAAGCAGACAGTAATGAAAGTAATTCTATGATCAGTACGTTATCAACTTTAGCAGTTAGCTGATGGGACCATCTAATTTTGCTCATTGCTGGAAAATAAGACTGTATGTCTATCTCTAACCAAAGTATTTATTTCTATTTATCAATGTGCTTCATATTTCATAGCTATGGAGAATTTAAGTTCTGCCTACAATGAAACAGTGGTACATGAGACCTGTGAGACACAAATGACATGCTGAATTCCTTGTGTACTCTGTTGCAGTAATGCTACACGACAACTTTGTGTCTGATCTCCCAGGCAGTGGCTAATTTTTCCTGGAGGATAATTTAGAATCAGTACGTTACTACTTTTGGCACTAAATAAATACCTAGAAAGATATTCCAGTGCTGCAAAAAAGTTACAATTTAATGGCAGACAGAGCTGAAGAAGATAAGGCTATAAACAATAGGAGGACTGGGTTGGTGGTGGTAGGGAGTTTTGTTTTCAGGCCCATAGTTATTTAACTAGATTACTTATGCCAAAGCTTATGTTTATTCAAAACTGACAACCAGTCATTGAAGGATTTTTAAAATCTGGATCATTAGTTTGTGCATTTCTATGAGATTTAACATGGGTGAAAACTGATAGATGTTCTCTTAATAGGTGTTATGTTGGGAATGAAGGTCACATAAATCTTTACTCTGTTTTTTTAGGAAGTCTTGGATAGCAGATACTTGATACTATTTTACTTTCATGACACAGGAATTCTCAGGCATAAGAATTTAATCCATCAACTTGAAGAAAAGTAAGTAAACTACTCTTCCTAGGTCCTGGAGAGGCTTGAGGATTGTACTGTATATGCCACCCTGTTTCCCTAAGCCTGTACAATGCCATGAGTCTTTGACTTATTTCCGTCTAACCCCTAGCATTTTTTTATGCCCTATAAAGAATGAATGAGTAGTATTCAAAAGTTATACTTATCTGGACAAAAAACCCAAACAAACATTTCTTTAATGAAGGTAAAATGCAAAAGGCCTTTGTAAACTCTGGAATATATTCCTATGTTCTCTCAAAGAAATATGAATCATACAATCCAATCATCTTCCCTTCCAATAGGCGAGGGAAAAGATAGATACAAAATTTGGTTGCTACATAGAAACCCAAAACAGTAAAAAAAAGACATCATCCTCTAGATATCCTCAAGCAATATTAGATCTCTCTCACAGTGTTTTGGTACTGAAAATGTCTGAGTGCTTCTGCAAGCTATCTTTGATACTGGAAAAGTACTCAACACTTCTAGAATTGGAACATCAAATCTAAACGATTGTTGATTCTCTCAAAGATCAGACGATCACTCCAAAATGAGAAAACCATTTTGTCTTTCCAAGTGCCATAGTTACTTTGATGTTCATTCCCCTTCCAACAATCCAGAATAATCTCTAGGGCTTTGGCACTGGGCTAGCCAGAATAGTTTTGATAACTGATACACAGGACAAGTCTTTCAAGCATTTGTAATAAGTTTAAAAGGATGTCTTTGGTTTTTTTTTTCTTTTAGCAAATTGTCTTTAAAGGAAAAAGAAAGGGTATACTTTAGTTTTTCCATTTGCCAATCTTACACATTATGTTAGCTTGTCAGCGTTATGCTAGTTGCTTTTGCCAGTAAGCATACACATGAAAAAAAGTCCAACAGAACTGCTTGACTATTCTGTGCTCAGCGTGTCTCTTTTAGAAGTGACCTTGCACAAAACCAATATCTCTTATGTACCTTTCTGTAAAAGCATCAATGCAGATAAAGCATGGAAGTAATAAACAAAAAGCTAGCCAGTAATACAGATAAAAAAAAAGATAATTTAATCTGCATTTTATCTATTATTTGTCTGTCTGTGTATAATCTACTCAGTTGAATAGATGAATGATCCTAACTTTCCTATTTAATTTTCTCTGTTTTTACTTGATAATCAAGTTATTGCTTGGGTTTTCAATGTTATTAAATAGTATCAATATAATTTATTGTAAATATGCAACAGAATAACATAAAGCAAATGATGTTACATTGAGCTTAAAGTAAAAAAACGTCTGACTCCCTTAGAAATAGTGTGTTGGTCAATTCAACTTGCTGTGTAAGAAGCCAAACATATAGACACATCTATTTTGTTTGCTGCTATCTAGTAGGCAAATGTTAATGCATTTCATACAGGTTTCCCAGCAAATACATTTTATCTCTGTGCTAAATTTTAAAGGTGTAGTTTGGGTAAACACATCACTTTTACTGATAGTACCATTTTATGGCTCCATTTGGATGTGATACAACCTCACTTTCATAGAGGAACCATGATTTACAGCATTTTCTTGCATTTATTTTAATGACTATTTTTAAAATGCTGCAACATGTTCTGTATTCATGAATATTTTGCATGGATTTATGTAGATTAGCACTAGTAGAGGAGAAATAAATATGCTTTATTTATTTATTCTTTACACATCACACTGTAAAATTGTTGCAGGCAAGATACTTCTGTGTTTTGCTAAGGAGAGCAGCTTAGACATCCCCATCTGTAACTTCAGTTATCTGGCATTGCTAATAGATACAGTCCTATAACAGTAAAATTCATGATGCAAAAATTATAGCCTTTACAGTCAGAATACTCTGATGACAAATTAGAAGTTCATGTCTTCTACTTCAGTTTGTTCTTCCAGCTGATTTTCTTACTGTTAAAATGTTGTAACTCTTCTATTGTTATTGAGTTTTTAGTGACATTGCTACACAGCACTGTAACAAAACCAAATGCAGTCGAGGTATTTAAAAAGACCTTTGATATATATGGTATTCCAGAGAAAGTATTTATTTGTCTTTTTTTTTTTTTTTTTAATAAAACTTTCAGGACATAAACAAAAAGAGTTTTCAAATATTATCAGTTTAGTCTGTGCATGCCATAGGCAATAAAATCTTAATCAATATCTCAGTTTTCATCTTAAGACTAGGCAGATTGTCTTGCCAGCCCTTCTAATTGGTAGGCAACCAGAATATTTTGCTAACTTATTTTCTGGACAGGATTTTTCAAAAAAATACTCAGTTGTGTATGTGGTGCAGCATTTTGTGATATCATCAATTACATGATCTTTCCATGCATTCATGGTAATTGCATAGTACTTTGCCTTCATTTTCCTCCATGTTTCTAATGCTGAATACCTCTAAAGAGAGCATTTACAAAGTTCATGCAGTCATTTGCTCTCCACAGATATTAATGGCAGTTGTTTTGGTTAAAACCCCACTCAGTTCTCTGAAATACTGGGAGTAAGTTCTTTCCATTAGGCAAGAAAAGCACCTTTAATCACACCTCTATTCCTGTTGCTCTGAACACTCACTGGCCACACACCACATAAGCCCCAACGTTAACCATGGTATTTACAAGGCCTTTCACTTCAAAATCCATGTTCATTCTCATTCTTTCCATTATTGGGTTTTATTTGATAACTGTGACTCTCTGCCTGCAAGTCTAACACAGTTTTAGACCTAGAATACTAAACGCACATCACTGCTGAAAACCAAACATTTTTAGTATATGTCTTGCAACAGATGGACACTTCTCAGCATTACTGTTTCTAAGCTTTTATAAACATATAATACCTTCTTTGTTGTCAGGATCAGTGAAAGCAAACTTTGAGTTACATTATAATTTCACTTAATTTTGTTGTCCTTCCTTAGTGTTTGTGTGACTTTTTGTTCCTCTATTGTGCTGTACATTACAGATTATCTATCTATTTACTGTACTTAATACCTTGAACCTCTTCAATTTACTGATGTGTGCATGCCCTTCGTAGACTGCTTCACCAATCCACGGGCAAGTGTCTCCTCTTGTCTTAAGCTCACCCGGGAATTCAGTGCAGTGGATAAGAACTGATGTATGACAGAAGCTGGAGTTCTGCTGAGGACCCCACTTCTGATGTCCTAAAACAAAGTGCTCAGCCATCATCATGCACAAGCATTCCAAACCAGCTTTATTTATGGATGGCTGTATTTGTTAAAATGATCTTAGCACAATTCAACAGGTGTTAAAGTATTTCTGCCACACCCAAGCCCCAGTCCCCATTGCTGCCCCGAAAGGACTAGGTAGCCTGCAGCAACAGATTAGGGACTGGGAAGGGAGTGAAGAGAGGTTTCCCATAGGCAAGGGTTTTTTTCCCAAAGTGCTTGTTTGTTTTCTTTCAGTGCCAGAACTGATGATTTGCACGGTGTTTAATTGATAAATTCCATTGATTGAAATTCCCCCAAAAATCAGTAAACTGTCTTTGGCCCATGACAGCTGTATGAGCATGTATTTTGTTATTTGTCCAAGAATTTCTGAGCAGTGTTCTTCATTGTTCTTTATCTTACAGTTAATCAATCTTTTGATAATTAATTGTGAATTTAACACATTTCTAGATGTTATAAACACACTAAGGACTGTGGAAACACACAGCACATTAGAACATGAACACATCAGTGGAAGGGAAATGTGAAAGGTTACAAGAAACATACTTGCCAGCTGGACTTTTTAACAGCTGATAGTCTATTGATTGAAACTTCAATCAATCAGCTATTAGACCTGTGACAATATACTTAAAAAATGTTACCATATTCTGTCAGTCTGTGCTAGACAAAGACTGGGAAAAGCAGTTCCTAGTACAAAACACAGGCAACATTGTCAATAGAGTAAACAAGCAAAAGGTGCAAACAGAGGAAATAGGTCTCTTCAGCTGAAATAAAAGTGTCCTGAGTCATATGAGGAGACTGCTGCAGAGCCAAGAGGTCAAATCTCCTGATTCCAATCCACTGGAATTTAACAATTGTTTATCCTATTTACTAGTTTCTCAAGTTGTTGCCGAAATCTGGAATAAAACTCCTTAACAGCAATGAGAAGTTAAGAAGCAGGCACTCCTCTATTGCAGCGCTGGGCACACGGGGGATCACTCCACCTATCATGTGCACCTGTCTAGTCTAACTGTGCAGGTTAAATACACACCTGTTATACTTATTCACTAAATTTCTAGAAAATGTTATACATAATCATTAACTTTCCTATAAGTCATTAGCATATGTAAATGTGTCTTCACACAGGCGCAGTGAAGGTCTCTGGTGGTCTTCCATAGTCTTCCTCACTTGTCTGCTTCTTGACCTCTCTTAGGTGATTCTGCACAGTATGATTCTCACCATCATCTATGTTAGTTTACATAAAAATGCATACTATGTCTATTCTTAAATGTAACCTTTCTAATAATTGGTCCTTCAGTCACACCATCTTATTAATATTCTTATGTTAAAACAATCATTGATTAATCTCACTTGACTCTACTGATCAGAATCCTCGATAATTAGATCGAGGTGGGAAGGGTAAGGGGTTTCCAAGCAGCAAACTGGTGTCCATAATGGTTTCCTTAGTTTCCTAAAACAAAACACTACAAATCAACAAATCTTTGTCAAAGTTTCTGTGGTTAACTGATTTTAGACAATACTTGAATTCTTATGGTTACATATAGTACATTTTCTAAAGTTCCTAAGTTCCTATGACTACATTTCAAACTTAACACTCCCATACCTATGCTTCACAATTTTCTACTTCTTAATCAAACCAAACTCTTTTATGTGATTAAATTTTGATTTCTTTACCAGAATATTTGCAACAAGGTCTGCTCATGGACTAAAAAATGAGCATTGCATTTAAGTGTCATTTCAGATTATGAATGCATAAATTGAACATGGGCACAGCATTCTAATACATACATGCTGATTTGGTGAATAATAGAGTTCTTTCAGCTACAAGAATAAGAAAATAAGAACTAAAAATTATGCAGAATGCCGTTTTTATTTCACACTGCAAACAGTGGTGGGAGATGATCCAACACAGGGATCCTGTAATCATAATTTCAAGTGTTGACCTATGAGGATGCTGCCAACTGTATAATCTCACAAGATGAAATGCTACACTTTGGAGGAGAAAGCTGCTACTGGACAAAAGGGTGAAAATAATAATAATGAAAAAAGACGGCTGGGAGTTCACTATCACTAATAAAACATTACATGAACTGCTGAGGGATGTTAGTTGAGAGCCGCCTTCACTACCAGTTGCTCTGGGCCAGGACTTGCTCCTGCCTGGCCGGTCACACGCGCTGCCACGGAGGCGGCTCTCCGGCAGCACCCCCATAGCGGACTCCCACCAACACAAGGGCAGACAGCCCAGCCCCCTCCTCCTCCTGGGCCTGCCAGAGACGGAAGGTCACTAGTGCAGCACACAGGGCACGCTCTCCCGGTTCACAAGCACACGGCCGTTCGCGGATCCCCCGAGTACCGGCACGGCCCCTCTGCCCGCCCGGCACCCCTGCCCCGACCCCGGGCCCCCTCGCCTGCCCCACGGGTCGCCGACTCGCCGGCTGGTCCAGCTCGGTGCTCGCTGCGAACACGCAGCGCTGACACGCTCACTCTCCTCGCAGCGCCCCGCGCTCGCGGGTCCCCCCGGGCGCGCCAGCACAGACCCTCTGCCCGCCGGAGACCCCTGCCCTGACCCGGGGTCTCCTACTTGCCGGCTGGTCCAGCGTGAGGTTTGCTGGCGGTTACACACGCGCACGCCAGGGTTGGGGAGGATACGGACGCTCGCCCCCCTCCAGCAGCCGGCACCGGGCTCGTGGGCTGCGACCTGCGGTCCTGCTCCAGCCACCGGCGCCGAGCCCCTCGCTCGCCTCACTGACGCCGGCGACCCCCGGTAGCTGGTTTTGGGAGCACGCGCCATTCCCGCCCCGTGGCTGGAGGTTAAAGACCCCCACTTGCTGCAGTAGCTCACGCTGGGATCCCCCCCCTCACTCCAGCCTCTGACACCACAGGCCAGGGGCGCCCACCCCCCCGGTCTGACTCCCGTGGCTGGCACCAGATTCCACTTGCACACACACGGGTCCCCCTGGCATCTGGCGCCGAGTCCTTGCGGCACGCACGCGCGCGGGACAGAGAGTGAGATTACGCAGAGAGGTAGTTAAGAAAAGATTTAATGGGGAGCGAGGACAGGCTGCACAATCAGGCGCAGGGCTCAGCCAGACAGGCATGCTGACCAGCCACGGTTTAGACGCGGCCGGCCCCTGTTCTGTCTGTTCCTCCTTTCTTCCTCCCCTGCACACTGCCTCATCAGTTTGCACGGTCCCAGACTCCTCTCCAACATCCCGCACCCTCAGGTCTGCATCCTTATCAGTCAGAAAGGCCCGTTTGCCTGCGGTTTCTTGATAGCCGTTCAGCTAGTGTGACTGACGGGGTTGGCTTCTGGTTATTTTCATTAACACTAATTGGTCAGGTTTTATGTTTTTGAGCCTTTCTCTCCTTTCCTTTCCTTATCATCCTAATTTGGCAAGGTCCTTAGTCCGAAAATCCTAGCTGAAAATAAACATTCCCACACTCCACATATTCTAACCAATTAGTGCGGCTGACCAGTTTTGTTCTTATCGCTACCTCCCCTATCACTTGTCTGACAGGTTTCTGCCTCTCTGTGTTCTCGTTTATGACTTCCTCTTTTTCTCAATATCCCTTTTTGCGTTGAAAAGGCCCTTGAACAGACACCTTAAAGGAACAGACATTCTTCTTCCACATATCCTTACATGAACCACTGCAATTGTTAGGGCTCTGCATCACAGGCCAGATACTGACAGCGGGATTCCTTGAAGTTTAATTATAGATTTTTTTAAGACACTAATAATTTTAAGGATACTAATTAACTTTGCCATTTTTTCCAATGTGCTGAAATTCTTCCTTAAAACGTTTCAGAAGTCCCAGGCTCGCAGATCAGTCAAGCAGAAATTTTTGAATATATGATCATAAGGACATTTTCAAAGTCAAGCAAGCAATAAAATTTGAAATTGAACTATTTATTTTTTATTAAAGATGTATTTACCCAAATTGAAAGATAAATGTTAGAAAGCATAAATTGAATCCACTGCATTATCTTCACTCAAAGTTTAATTACTCCATCTAAACTTCCACTACTTAGCTGTGGCTTTCAGGCCTCCAAGTGATTTTCAGTTTGTATTTCTGGTGCTTAGAGTAATGCTACTGGCTGACAATGTTCTGTTGCTAAAGGATAAGCTTCCAGTGTTGTGTACATTGGCTTACTCTAACAGCATTCCACTTGTTAGAAAAGCACTTTTAATTAGATAGGAGATACTAGGAGTATGTCATGGTGTTGCTGCTCTTGTTAATAAATAGGCATCCACACAGCTTTTACAATTAGCAAATAATGCAGTGTATAATACCAAACCTCGTATTGTTCTCATCTTTAAAAATATTTACTCCATTTTTATTAATTCTTTGGGTGAATATCTCTGCTGACTTCTATTTACTTCTGTAAATGGTTGTGCCATTAAAAGTTATTCTTGTCTCATAGCTCCTGGTTTCCCTGTATCAACTAGATGTTAGCGTGGCCCATGTTACCACATTTAGCCACTTTGGAACAAATTTGCTATATCAACTAATCAGCTGTTTAATCTAACATGGCCAACTTTGCACTGAACCAGATAAGTGGCGATTGCATAGTACTTCTTGCTTGCTCTTTGCAGTGGAATCCTTCTTGCAGCTGATTCTACAGTGAATATTTGTCAATAGTCCAAGATATTTGCTAAATCCCCTAGCTCTGATTTTGTTTTTAGCTAGGTTCCTAGCACTTGCTTACAAATAGGAAAATGTTCAAGTAGACAGAATTCTGACTTGGAAACCAATCTCATTTCTTACTAAATTAATATGAATAATTAAAGCATTTTCAAAACACTTAAATGGCCATTCTTGTCCTGTAATTCAAGTTTGCTACTTGAAAATTGTCACCTAGGAGTTTAATCTTGCTAACCAGGTAAGTGAGAAGATGATCAAAGCTGAAGATCAACTAGTGGAACAAACTGCTATCATGTTTATATGCACAAAAAGAAATGAGGTTTGTGTGTGACTAATTCTGATGAAGAAAACACCATGAAAAAATGTAGAGATTGGAGAAGGGTAGAACTGAATTCAGTTTTGAAACTAATCAGAAAGATTAGAAAAAGAACTTTCTGAGGAGAAAACCCAGGGAATTTTAGCTCATTTGAAACTTCAGGAGAAACAGAGGAGTCACATGAATCACTGTAATACTGTAGACCTTTTTTCTAAAGAATGCCATGGGCCATAAAAAGAAAGGAATGCAATTTGGAGGGAAGACTTGCAAAAATAAAGCAGGGCTGAAGATCCTATAGAAGAAGTATTTAAGGGAGGAATTGCTCTAACCCCCAAGAGATCTCATTTATGTGTGTTTTTGTTTGACAGAGCCTTTAGAAAGGCTATATGTATTCTATCATATATGTAAAATCTAAACAGTTCCCCTACCCCTGCTACTTGATAGTGGACTTTAACAAGCCCTCCAGAAATTAAATAATCATGCATACTTTCACATGTGATTGGAACTAGATGTGCTGCTTGGAGCTTCATATTCACTCAGAGGCTGAATAAAATGAGACCTTCTTCCTGTGAATTCAGGCTCTGAGTTAATTCGGAGAAGCATGGGAGACCTAGAATAAAACTTTGTGTAGCAGTCTTATGCAAATCAAAAACTCCCTGGAGTTAAAAGCTTCTGAAAGTGCAGGGCAATACTAAGTCTGGTTCAAAGTTACACTTCACAGTCTGCAAAAACCAGTTACTAACAATGAGGAAGATGTTAGGCTAGTATACCTGACAACAGCTGTTCCTGAAGTGTTTGTAATTCCTAAGAGTTTACAGTAAATCTAGATGAAGAGAGAACTAGAATCAGTAGTGCTTGTCTTTCAGGAGTATTACACTCCATGTAACTGAGAAAATGTTAATATTTAAAAGTAGACAATTAGTTATTGCTACTTTATGGCTAAAGATTTAACTTTGCAATTTGGGGAACCAACTCTTAGACTCTTATGCTAAAAGTAAAAAGGGCTGCTGACTGACCTAGAGTCTACTTAAGCAGTAAGAATTGGTCGAGAAGAAGCAAACATCCATCCAGACTGAATCACCTTGGAAGACGGTTGTGCAGAAAAAGGAAATCAGTATTTTAAAGTGGATCAAGTCTACACAATATTGAACAAAGTATACACAGAAAGTGTTTGCAATTCTTTGGACTTCTCCGTTTAAGAGCAAGGATCACACTGCTTCAGAATGTGGAACTAGGTCAAATAAACTACCTGACATGTCCGTAATCATCCTCATCAGTGCATACAGTAGTTTTACAAGAGCTAAATACCATTGTGAAAATTCTTAATGCATCTGATTTATTCAGTTTTCGTTCCAAGTACATTTCTATAGCCCTGCTTAGGTGCACCCAGAAGTCTAGCCTTTAGTGTTAACTTCCAGATGGATACGTGAGAGGTCCATCCAGGTTCTGTCCTATAATGCCCTTGACAACACGAATCTTTGCTGTTGACTACACTGTTCTTCCTATTTGCCTTCTGTTTGCTCAATCTGCGGCTCTGGGCTAAAAATGGGTGAAAATGAATTCATATAACCTCTGGAAAGGAAAGTTTATGCTTTAATTTCAGCCCTTTGAAAAAGCTTATAATGATGTTGTGACATTAAGAGGGGAAGAGAGTATTACAAAGATAAATGTCCTTATATAAACTTTTTATACATCCTAATAGCAAAATATTACTAGTAATATTTCATTGTTTTCTAGTCACAGATTGGAGAGGAGAGATATCCTATTTTAGCCATCTAATAGATGGGTGTCTGGTCCAAGACTCGTTTGGGTTCTCTCCAAAGTTGGTGAAGGAACAGAATATCACCTTCATAAAGGAGTTTCTTCTGTTTATTTAAACAGTCTTTGGCATGCCTAGACGATGACTCATCTATCTTCACTGCTGACGTGGTTTTAAAGACTAGTTTAAGATTGGACAGACAATTTAAGGATGATTAAATTAAGTCACCTGAAGTCCTATCCATGATCTAAAAAAAGTCTAAACAGCTAATAGGCCAAAGGCCTAATAAAAAGGTCAAAACATGTAATAAAAGTAACAGTATATGTGTATGAAAGAATGTCTTAGTATAACAGTACTTAGTCACACATAGAAAATTTTGAGCCCAGAAAGAAGTAAAAAGACCTGACAGATGTATAAGAAAACCATTACTCCTGTATTCACAAAATGAAATTAAGAGCCAATATATTTAAAATAGGGGAGAAATAGTATTTCCTTTTTAAGTTGAAATGGATCTGTTGAACTCTCCATTGTGAAATATTATACTGATGAATCACTTTGTAAAATATAGGCAACTAAAATGAGTAACTTCAGCTTTTTTCAGTAAGGGTAAAAGAGGTTTATATCCTAATTCTTCAAGGTATAAATTGTCATTAGAGAAATCTTTTTGTCCATTGTAGTTAAGAACACTAAGAAGACTTTATGCCTTCCTATGGAGGCATACATAATGGCTCAAGAGCCAATAATAACTCTTCACAGTATTATAATACTTTTTATGGTCTGATTACATAAAAATTGTTTAAAAGGTTTACAGAAAATATTTGATGAAGAACATAAAATATTTACTTAGTTCATGAATTTGTGGAACTTCTCCCAACACATACACGTATGTGTGGACACATATTTAGCTAACGTCGGTTGCAAGAGCATTGCAGACGCCTTTAGAAGACCTCGAACAGAATAAGGAAGAAGGCAAAAAAAGAAAGATGATAATAAAGCCAATTAGAAGAGCACAGGTGTGCATTCCATAATAAAGGGCACTTGGCACAAAACCCCTCAATTCGGCAGTTTATCTCGACCAATTAGACTGAGACAAGCTTCGCATGTTTAAGTTGATGTAACCAATTATATCTTATGCTTATGCGCGTGTACAGAGTTGGTATAACCAATTATATCTTATGTTTATGCACGTGTACAGAGTTGATATAACCAATCATATTTTATGCTTGTGCGCGTGTACAGTGACTTTGCAGAATATGTGACTATAAAGATGTGTGTGTTTTAGCAATAAAGGGTCATCTGCTTTCAACTTTACAGGCATCCATCTACTTCAATCTCCCCATGTATGTGTCTGTATGTTTGTAAAATCACATAAAGGTTCATTAGAATTAATTCAAGTGCCTATATTTAGGAACATATTTCTTAAATGAGTGGGCAAATTTAAAAAAATCTTATAAGCCTAAAATGCTTATGAAAGTCAGAGAAAAATGAAATGGAAAAATTCTTCCTACCCTCATGAACATATCCATATACGTATTTAGGTTCATTAGATTGGTCATTTAGAGTAAGGACTGATAGTATTTAGAATAAGAATATTTTGACCAACCTATTTTTGTATGGCTGTTCGCCTCTTGGTCTATGTGACACTACTGCAGAGAATCATCTGTTGTTTCTTCTCGTAGCTGGTTTAAAAAATCCAGAGGTTATGGTAAGAATGATCATGAAAAATCATATCATTCTCACCCAAGAAAACAGAGCAGTATTCTTGCACATCCCATCCCAAGGTATTAGTGAGTGTTAGCCTAAAGGGAGTCACAGGTGCTCTGTACCTCTGAAAAGCCAGGTCAAAGTGGTTTTATTTTATAGTTCTGTGGCTCCCTTAGCAACTATGTCTCATGGGATGTGTTTCACTGCAAATCATGTATTTGAACTGAGAGTAAGAAAGAAGAATGTGCCTCCACAAGCACTTTCCCCCAAACTATTGTTCACTGGAGAAAGAAAATGAAGCAATTACATGATCTGCCCACTACCTGTGAATATAGTACAGGTTAGATTAACTCAAATTAGATCAACCCAAGTATGTGCTAAAGTGTGTGAGGTCCTTAGGAAATCACTAGTCCTGCCATCCAGTGAGATAAATGGAATTTCGGGGGTTTTGATTAGCTTCTGTTGTGAAAGAGGCTAGAAGAATGCACTATGATGCACAATACCTAGCAGCAGGTTTCATAAAACTGAATAATTCAGATAAGCATCTAGCACGTATCCAAAAGTTTAGTATTACACAAATACTAAGTAAATTCTGATGCTGAAGAAAATATGAAATATTCTCATTTATTTCAGTTTTACCCAATGTTCTACCAGGAAGACATGTGCTTTTCTGATTATTTTTACTATCGTGAAGCTTTCTGTGTAATCAAACTAATAATGGATTTTGTTGTGAGGGGTTCTGGTTTTTTTCGGGTGGAGTGTGGGGGTGGCCTGTATAAGAATGACACAATAAAATCTTAAAGAGGAATGTAGCATCAGATTATTATTCCAGTTCCAAATTCTGTTTTGAAGGAAAAAAGTATAGCCAGACAGAAATTACTTGTGCCTCTGAGGTGCATACATAATGACTATAGGACAGGCCTGCAGTGTCCTGCATGAATACTAGTTCTCATGTGGCCATTCCCCCATTGCTACTGCAGCAGTTTCCCAGAAGATGTTAGCTAAGGTAAGCACTTCGTGCTGTGGGTTGGGTTTTTTTCGCAGGGAGATGGCACATTGTCGTATACAGCAATTATGATATTAGCAGATACTGAAGAATGAGCAAGGTTTATTCCAAGAAGCTGAATTACCATCAATCAGTTCCATTCGCATTCTCATTTTAGCACTGTAAAAAGAAGAGAAGCGTCCTGCCACTGCATTGATCTTCTAGAAATTAAAGACTTCATATCTTCTTTTAGTATTGGGGTTTGGCAAATACCAGAAGAATTAATGCTTTTTGAGAATTGTAAAATTAAAATAAAAGCAAATCTGTTCCTTTAAACTTTGCATTATTTTTCACCATAAAATCCATAAGATGGTTACTTTTTTTGGTAGAAGACTAACAAAATAATTTATATCGCACATTTAAACTTTACTATATAGTAATTATGATGTTTTTACTGCAAAACACTTTATAGATAAAGATTCTCTAAGTAAAGGTAAAAAGTAGAGAGCTTAAGGTTTACTGTGAGGAGGAAATATTCATCTATAGGAGAGAACAAAAAATGAGGTGTTAGAAAAATGATGAAACCTTTCTTTTAACTGCACTGCTTTTTAAACCCAGTAACAAAGGAATTTTTCCCATTGAATCAAGACTTTGGCATATCCATTAGAAGATGTCTATCCCTGTTCGTTAGGTAAGGTAAACCAGAAAGGTTTGTATTATGTACGCATATTTCCCTTCATGTGCCTAGATGATCAAAGACACTTTTTGAAAATGTTGCTTTAAAATAATGCTAACTTGCAGTAAGCAAATCAATATCTTTTCCTCAGGAAGGTGAATTGTTATCTTAGAAAAAAGAAGCTCAGCTTTTCACTTTGCATCTTCAATATTTGTGAAGATGTACTTCGAAATGAACAGCAACCCATTGTGCCTCCACTGAAATACACTTCATGCTTGTTGCCTGCAAGACAAGCATTGTTAGAAATACAATGTAGTATTGTTGTCCTTCACCTGGAGAAAATGTTAGGAAGCCCTTAATCCACATTCATAAGTGAAGATGAGACCTTTAAATTGGAGGCTTTTTGCCTTGCCAGATATACTGTTTATCACATTAAGGAATAGAGTGTGCCATCAGAGTGAGCCGCAGCACTGCATGGGATGAATGTATGAAGCTCATTCATTTTAAGGCTATCATACTGAACTTTCCTATAAACACTCATTATATTTCAGAAGTACCTTTTTTTTTTTTTAATGCATCAAAACCTTAATCAAATTAGGAAATATTCTTTTCTTTCCCAAGTTTATAGAGCTGTTCATGAGTCAAGAGCCTGTCCATAGGAATATCTTTGCAGAACTGGGGACTTCACTACCTGTATTCTCAGCCTGTGTATTACAGAAGTTGATGACCGGCACTGGAAGGGTGACTGCAGGGCCTGGGTGACATCTTCAAGGAGTTTGCAGAAGGTTGTTCTGTGAGAGCAGGTGTATTGGATCTGGCTGGGATGGAGTTAATTTTGTAGGAAGCTGTGTTTTGGATTTGTGACCAAAACAGTGCTGGTGACACACCAATGTTTTAGCTATTGCTGAACAATGCTTGAACAGCATCAAGAACTTCTCTCTTTCTTGCTGTGGACCCACCAGTGAGTAGGCTGAGTGTGAGCAAAAGCCTGGGAGGGGACAGAGCTGGGACAGCTGACCCAAGCTGACAACAGACATATTCCATACCATGTAAGGTTTTGCTTAGCGATAAAACTGGGGGAGGGGAGTTTTTGCAAAGTAACTGTTGCTTGAGGACTGGCTGGACATTGATCAGCTGGTGGTGAGTGATTGCTTTTGCATCATGTGGGTTTTCTTTTTTTCCTTTCACTTATTAAACTGTATCTTGACCCACAAGTTCTCTCATTTTTGCCTTTCTGGTTCTCTCTCCTACCATGCTGGGGGAGAGTGAGTGAGTGACTGAGTATGGACTTACTTGATACTCTCTTGCACATTCTAGCTTGTTCTCTTTTAGCTCTAGGATTATACCTGCCCTTCTGCGAAGTCACTCAGTTTCAAACAAGAAGTTGGAGAGTGACCTATTCTTTTTGCACATTAGGGGACTTTCCTGTCACTGGAAATGGATGGTTTGGGCTTACTTCATGTTTAAGTGAACCTAGAAATCAAATTCTTACATGTGAGGTGAGAGCCTTATTTATTATTATAAAATGGCTTTTGCTATAGCTTCTTTCATCCATAGTTTGACCTGAAGTCTGTGTTATCTGAGTTTATTAGATATCTTTAGAGTTAGCTAAGCAGGGATTTACGTGGAATTTTGGTGCTTAGCTGTAAATTGCAACAGCTATGAGGCTGTACTGGGCATGTGCAAAAGATCAAGGTCCAACACTTGCATTTTAAAACTGAGGGCTGCCTTGATTTAGGTAACCAAAATAGTTCTCAGGGCCTGATATCTGCTTTTTAACCATCAGAAGTGGGCAGTGTGAAGTCACCAGTCACAGCCTGACGGCACTTAATCCACCTGAATAATGATGGAAGGCCCATAATTAATTTAATTTGGCATTTTCTTTATATTAACCTGCTATATTCCAAAAGAAATTTTCATATCTCATTCACCTGTGAGACAACTATCCAGATACCTTATGAACTCAGAATCCTGAAACTTCTTTCTGGTTCCCAGACTATGAGTGGTGCTGGCTACTAGCTAGCTAGCACACCTTGCTTGTACCACAGCAAGTGTCTTCCTTTTAAATAAACAGCTAATGTCAGGCAATTTGTGCCAAGTCGGGTATAGCTATACATAAATCATCTGACTCTGCTGACTGACCTTTGGCCTCTGTTATAGCAGAAAATCTTAAACCTCTGTAGTCTTTCTAAATACTCCATTTTTTATCAGGTTCATTTCTAAACAATTTCATATTGCATTGATCTGAGTTTTTTCCTAAGCAGCTAGTCTCTGGAGTGGGCTTATGTCTGTAACTAAGGATAACCTTATCTTAGGTGATGAGATATACTCTTCCAAGCTTACTGTTGTTTATATAGTTTTGAAAGTTTGAGAGAAACAGTCTCAATATTACTCCTGACTTTCAGCTAGTGGCAGTTACCAGGTGGGTTTCTGTTAATCTACCTTTCTACAGGTGTCTCTTACTAATTATAGCTACGTAATATCTAGTTATAAACAAATTGATAATGTCATTTCTAATGTTCCTTTCCACTGATCCTACATTTTGTTCGTTTCAATGTAAAGTATTCTTTTCTCAGTGTGTGAATGTTTACATTCTCATGAAGAAGTCACAAGACTCCAGTATAGCTCTGACTTTGTCTTAGCAGAAAGGTTTTCCAGATTTGATGGCACTTTTGAATAAATGCCATTTAAGAATGTATTATGGTATTCTTTTGAGTTCAGGTCACTAAACGAACAGATATAAACTTCCTCAGATGGACGTGGAAAACAAGGGGTTTTATCCTTCAGTGTCCTCAGTAGCCATTTTAAAGAAGGATTTCCTATTCAGGAAATCCTGGTTTAGCAACATCCATTTTCTAGAATGTAAGGAGTTAATGGGAAACAATATTTTACTAAGCAAACATCATTGCTCATATTGGTATTGCACTTGCCAGTTTTAATGCAAGTTAAGATGCCCCTATGATGTGCCTCATAAGTTAACATATCTGACTTATATGTGAAGCAATAACCCCACAACATAAATTTGCTATCATCATATGATTTTTCTTACTCTTACAAATACATGAGATAAGACTGGTATTGTTTTATCTTCTTCTATGTGTTCCTTCTATTTAAACTGACACTCATCATCTTTGCTAATTATCTGGAATTCTTTTTTATAGTGTTCCTATGGCTATTTTAAGATCTTCATTTTTCTGAGCATTGTTTGCCAGTATCTTATTATGACAGGAAATTTATGCCTAGCCAAAATATCTAACATTCAAACATCTCATAAATCAAGAGCTATTAAACATTTGGATCTATGAAATGAGTTCTTTGCTTATTTTACTACAAAGACTATTCCTTTTTTTTTCTCTTCTCTTTGTTCCCTTGTGGTTTCATATCCTAGATCATAAGATTCTACAAAGATGTTCATATTCCTATTATAAAGATATTTTACATATTCTCAACAGACTGGATAGGTTTCATATATAGCATTCTATCTGTGAATTGTTGGATTCAAAGCCTGTGACTTGTTAATTTAGTTTTACTGTAGAAGGTCATGATAAACACTTCTCAGGCTAGGACTCAGGACTGAATTGTTCAAAGTTTTATGCTGGCTTTACCTGCATGCCTCTAAGCTTAGCATCATATTTCTCCTGCAAGTCCCATAAGGCTTAATGAGAGTTTTTCTAAAATCCCAAATCCCTGAGACACTTGCTTAAGTAATAATGTAAGCTTTCATTTTAAAAAGAAATGTTTATAGACATTGTGGTTGCAGAGAGAAACTGGAAAACACAAAATTAATACTTTCAAGTGAGTCTGCTTTTTTTTTTAATCAGACCATATATTTACACCATAAATAAAGCACATAAATACTTAAAATTGTTACTCCCAAGCTTGAAAATTGTAGTCTCTTTGGACAAACCATACAACAAAATCGTTTAACTTCCTTGTAGCTGCAAATCACTTCTCCTTCCAACATCTCCTAGCAAAGTCTTTATTACTGACCAAAGAATTACACCTTTTTTTTTTTTTTCAGATTTTCCTTTAGTTAGTCTAGTTTTGTTTCCCAAAAGGCCTTTCTTTTGAGCATCCATACAGCTTGTGTCCTCTCAGCACATCAAAGAATGTATTCTGATCTAATCTAATAATTCTGAATCTGTCAAAAAATTACTCTAGCTAGCTAGTGTGCTGTTTCCACTAAAATTTTTTGTTTCTTTCTTTGTGATTTCTGATTTTCTGCAGTGTAGTTCCTTGCTGTGGTTTATTTATTGATTTTCAAGTTTTAATGAAAATTCCTCAATATCCTGTAACTTAGAGATTACATTTGGCCAAATTCTTCTCAAAGTTTCAGCATTATTCCACAGTGCCTTTATTGCCTGGTTTAGTAAAGAATACTTGTTTTTTCCTTTTTCTTAGGTTATTCACTGCACTACTTTTTTAACTTACATAGAACACAAAACAGTTGAGAATTGGGATATAGGTAAGAGGCAAACTTTGAACCAGTCTCAAAGCAACAGCTCAGTAAAAATTTCAGCGTGCAGATGTTTGTGTTATTATCTGTTCTTCCAATTTAAGCTTGAATTGCATACCTTGTGTGTTGCAGCTTGTAATAGCTCTCACCAAAAACAACATCAAGGATTTATTAAAAAAAACCTTTTTGTATTCAAACTTAAAATGCAAGTTTGCCAGTTGTTGGTTTTTTTTTCTGAAGAAGGACCAGATTATTCACTGGATTAATGAAATCATTAGCTCTGAAGTAGATAACAATACAATGATATATCACTCAACATTCACTAGAAAGTGCATGAACCAATAGTGTTCAAATAAACAAACAAAACCCCCCCAAATCAGTCTAAATCTCAGTGAAAGATTTATTAAACCTGATAAGTTCTGTTCATGTTTATCAAATTCTCTGCTTCTGGATAAATTCCATAAGATTATGAAATATGATGAGCTGAGAGCTATGATGAGCCAGCTGAGATCTTATGGCAAGGATTAAAGAGCAGACCTATGTGAGTGACATTGTAGCCTGTGTCTGCTATAGGCCATCTGACCAGGAAGAACAAGGGGATAAGACAGCTAGAATTAGTCTCATGTTCACAGGCCCTGGTCCTCATGGGGATCTTCAGCCACCCCAATGCCTGTTGAAGGGACAACACAGCATGGCATAAAGAATTCAGGAGGTTCAATTACAAGAGACATGGATGTGGACATACTGGAGAGAGTCCAGTGAAGGGCTGCTAAGATGATGAAGGGGCCAGAGCACCTCTCCTTTGAGGAAAGGCTGAGAGAGCTGGGACTGTTCAGCCTGGAGAAGAGAAGATTTAGGGGAAAAATTATTCATGTGCACAAATACCTGAAGGGACGATGTAAGGCAAATGGAGCCAGTTTTTTTTTCAGAGGTGCCCAGTGACAGTACTAGAGGCAATGGGCACAAACTGAAATACAGGAGTTTTCCTCTGAACATCAGGAAACTCTTTTTCACTGTGAGGGTGACTGAGCACTGGCACAGGTTCCTCAGGGGGGTTGGATAGTTTGAACATGGTCTCACAGAAAAAATTTCAGACATTGGTGTCTAAAATCAGGTAAATTGAAATAATAAAGCAAATGTTCTACCTTACAGAATCACATAGACTTTAGAGTACTGTTAGAACTGCAAAATTGTCTTTTTCTGTTTATTTTGTTGCAGTGTTCTTTTTGGATTTCTGGAGAAGTTAACATATTCTAACTTTAAGTAGTTGTTTATTAAAGTGGAGAGTTTTGTAATGGTCTGTTTATATTCCAAACCATCAGAGTAAAATTTAAATTAAGTAAGTTTTTGCTTTTTAGCCAATAACTTAGATGGCATGGTGAAATTAATAATTTGCATGGATATTTCCATTCAAGGGAAACCACTGTTCATAAGTATTTTGCATTTTAAAGCAGCATTTATTTAAATTACACTTTCTACACATAGATTTTTTTTTAGTATCCTATCATAATTTCTTTCTTTTTTTACTTTTGTATTATTTTTGTTTGCCTCCTGTCTTAAGTCTAATTCTGAATATGTCAGTTCGGGCAAGGTTTTTTGTTTTGCTATGATGTGGGTGTTCTCTTTAGCAACTATTGTACTGCATTTATAGTACTGCTGTGTAATTCAACTTAGAGCTTGACTTGGAGGATTTCTTGTAGTGGAGGAAGTACTTTAATAGATGAAGCAATTCTGAACTTATTTAAACAGTTTTGGCAGTCATCAACCTCTCAACAGTTTCCTCATCTTTTTCTGTCTTTAAGAAGAATTTAGCACAAGTCTAGGATGTTTACTCTATCAGGATTTCTACTCCAGAACTCATTGCCTTTGTCTAGATAATTAGAGCTAGTTGCTTTGATTAAATGGCATTTGTTTATTTTCTTTGGCCATTATGCAGATCCAAAATGTGTTCCACCCCCACACTCCACTCCTCATTTTTATATGGCTTCCTCCTACCTTTCCTTGGATTTCCACGAAATTGCTTTTTATTACCAAGAGAAATGTGAGGGATTCTCATAGTGGGTGGAAAGGAAGGGAAAATAAGGATATACACGTCTGCAAGTGAGGAACGTTGGGAAAAGTTGGGATCTGCAATATATTGGACCTCAGTCCCTAAATCCTGTTATCTCTATGCTTTGAAATTTCCTTAGAAATTTTTCTTGGTCCTTGCACAGAGTCCTCCCAAAACAGTGCAATGGGATAGCCAGGCTGGACTTACCTTTGCTTGAGAAATTATAGTCTGAGCAAAAATGATTTAACTGTCCCCAGATGTCCTGATCCAGGACAGGTATCCTTGGCTGGTATGCAGAGACAAAGTTACAGACTCGGGATTTTCCCTACGGAAATGGTCCCTGCAGAAAAGACTGCTTCATGCTGTGCCAGACCTTCCTCAAAAATCTTACCAGGTAGTCCAGTCCCTGCACAGATAAATACTGTACCAAATTCAAGGCCTCCATTGCTCAGGTTTTTCACTCAGAAGTGAGGGATCTGAAGTATTTCAATCAGAGGAGTTTGAAATTATGTAGATGATTCTACAAAAGGGAGCCCTCATAAGATATTCAATGCAACTAACATAAATTCAACCTTTTAAAAATTCTATCAAATGAGTAAGACAAATCTATATCATCTAAGCTGTATTATTTTTAGTGCATGCCACATTGAGATATGTCAGACTTCACAAACAAAATGACAGCATATGAATAATTCCTCACAACGGATGAGCTTTGTGAGCCAAAAACAATTACTTGACTCATCAGCAACTAGTACTTTCAAATAGAGACATTGGTAAAATGTCAGTTGGTACCTGAAAAAGTTTTAAAGCAAAACGTATCATATTCAGAGAATAATGCATGTATGATTTTTACTCTGTTTTTGTGATGATCCCATCAAGTCTTATCTTCTGGCTTTACCCACTTTTTTATTACTTTGATAAATATTCTAGAGAGATGAGTGTTAACATTCTCTTCTCAGTTACAAAGCTTTCATTATATCTCAAGCAACTGGCCTGAAAAAGTCCAAAAGAATGAGAGTTTTCAAGCTCATGATGGTTAATTTTTGTTCAACATTGATGTGCTTTTTTCAGAAGGTCAGCAAAATTTGCATATATAGATTAGTTTTTTGACATAGAAAAAAACAATACTTTTTGGCTGTCATCATGGTAGCAGTACAAATGCTAAATTTCTTTACTCTAATGATATCCTATTTCAGATAAAGGTTGCATTAAAGAATGAAAAATACCTAAACCAGAGCAATGATGGATGAATGTCAGAAATTTCACTTTACCAAAACCTCAGTGCAGCCATGGGTTGGATGTATTTGCTTCTCATTTTCTGCATAGAAGTCAAGATTCACAAAAAGTCCTTATCTAACTTATAAAGATGGTGCTGCAAATACTTCTCATAATCATCTGTTAGGTTGTAGGAGGTGAAGAGAGATAGCCTTATCGGAGCTGGATTTTCTGTTTACCTAATACAGTGTGTGAAATTAAGGGACAACCATTATTTGAAAGCAGAAAGAGCAGAAAGCAACATTTGCAAAATATAAGGGGATTGACAGCAGGCAAATTACTTCATGAGAGTCAGCACCTGAAATTCGCTTCAGTCTTTGGGAAAAGATGAAGAAAGTGATCAATAAGGACATTAGGATACAAACCAGACATCAAATAGGAACACTGCATTGAGTTCCGTTTAATACCTATGAAGAATCAGCAATTATTTCAATAATTTTAATAGTTTACAGAGCCTTCTAGCAGTGCAAATTAAATGTTGAATACAACAGTAATTTAAAAAAAAAAAAGTTAAAATCTCTCTGGATTTGAGGGTTTGGGTATCTTTTCCTTCTAAAAAAGAGGAAACTTCTATAATCATTGTGGCATAAGACATACCTATGCTATGTTCAAAACAAAATCTTGCAGTGCATATTTGTTAAGATTGATTCTTCCTTGTTTGTTAAAATAGTTTTAGTCCATCATGTTTTAAAAAATATCCAGGATTTAATCAGCTCCTTGAGGAACAAGTGGTAATGGTCAGAGAGGCCCACAGTTTCCCTGGATATGTCTCAGGTGTCTCTTCTGTGGTAAGTCTCACTTCCCATCTGGTCAGTGATATGCTTCTGATATAAACCATAGTTCAGTGTGGAGTTAAAATCACAGACCAGAAGAAATCACTTCCAATGTCTCAGAGCCCTGAGGAAGGTGGACCCCTGTTGGTGGAAACACATCCATTTGCCAAGCCAAATATTCAACATGATTTTGACCAAGTTTTTGTATCAGCCATTCCTCTCAGAATTAGGTATATCAAACCATCTGTCACAAACTCAACCACCCAGTGCTTCAAGCCATTGAAGGAGAACTGGTCCCTATACTTCTCTCCACTGAGAGATCTCACTGATCTCTCATCTGGCCAAAGTTTACTTTGTTTTCTACAGCTACTAGGATGAATTTCTCACAGGAAAGCCAGAGATTAATTTTCACCAGTGAGGAAGAAAGCATAGCAGATAAGGTGGGAATGCTATCTAAAATGAATTAATTAGGTAACTCCTGTGAACACTAACTGCCACAGTCCCTGCTATTTACTAAAGCAATTACTAGGTGCCTCATTGTGTGAGAAGGGGAGGATCCTCCCTGCCACTCCCACCCACAATACCACTTGCTAGGAAGGATGAGAAAGGGAATAAATTTTATAAATCCCCCCTCCCAATCTGTGAAGTTGTGGGTTGTGTCCAAAGAACTTGTCTGCACTCATACTTAGGGATTATCCTGAATTTTTAAAATAATTACCAGCTCTCCTGAAATTGCTGTTCCCTCTGCAAGTCAGCAGTTTCTGCTTCTCCCTTGAAAGGGTCAAAGCATTGTAGAAGCTGCAAGTTGTTGAGTATTAGTCTGCACTTCAGCTCTTGTCTTTTTTGCTTTCCTTCAGTAACAGATACTCACACATCACAGAATGAAATAAGAATCCTCTCATTCACTGCAGCTCACCATGCATCTTCTCTAGAGCCATAAATCATTTAAGCAACAGCAGTTTGTCTCCTCGCTACAGTGGGGACTGAAGGAGCAAGAAACTTCTGGTCATCCTTCATTGACTGTACTTGCAGCCTTCAGACTGGAATCAAAGAAAATATGAAATCTCTTTGGGAAGTGGGGAAATGGGTCAGGGTGAGGTAAAGCCGGGGAGGGAGATGTGATTTACAGAGAGAGAATGGATGGAAGGAAGGGACTGTGTTTTGGGAAGCTCAAAGGAATGGAAACTTCCAAGAAACTGAGGCAGAAACCTCTTGTGTGTGCAGACTTTGTCAGGGTAAATGTACATAGGTTAATCAAGGTGATAGGGAAACAGCTTATTAAAATACAAGAACTGGGGAGTAGGAGACTTTGGGTAAGAGAAAACAGGCCTTATGTTGACAGCAGTGAAGCTTGTAAGGGCTGCTTCATGGTGTGGGGATAAAAAGAGCAGCAGGCATTCTGTCAGAAGGTGGAACTGTAACAAGAGCTGGGTGGAGGGAGAATGAGATTTTGTTGTGATAAGTATCTCTTATTTAAAGGCATTGGCCTTATGTATGACTTAATTTAGCACGAGAAAAGATACAGCCTTTCATAGGGACCTTTCCTGCACAGGGTCACATTTTCTATGGCCAGCTGATGAAATCATGAGGTCATCTGATAAGACTTCATTGCTCATCTTGTGAAAATGTAAATATATAGCAATGTGTAGAAATAGGGTGAAACATTTCAAGTTTCCAAGGAAGCTGTGTAAGAAAGAAGTCTGAATGGTCTTCCTTGATCTGGCAATCAGAGAAAGGAATTATTTGTCAGTATGAAGGGGGGCGGGGGAGGGGGGCAGAAAGGAAAATATGGTAGCGTTTTCAATATAGCAGTCAAAAAAGGGATAAGTTTGACCAAATATGAATTCTGAAGTAAACAAGTAAGAATATAAAAGGAATGAATGGGAATAAGAAGGAAAGGGCTAGTAATTTATATAAAACAGAAGTGTGAAAAAATCGCAGAGGGAAAGAAAAACTTCAGGGAAAATATGGCCAGAATTAAAGGCTGTGAGAAAGGGTTTTTTTTATTAAGTATACTAGAAGACTGAAAATGCTTTCAGAATAGGCCCGCTGTAGTTGGTGAACTGAAGTCTAGAAAAAAACAACCAATTTCTTCTTTTGCTAAGATCTTCCAGAAGTTAATGATCCTACTTTCTGAAAAGGATCTACATTTTTTTTTGATACAGATGTATCTGGTTCTGATATCTAGCCATTAGTTCTTGTTAAGAATATATCATTAAGCATCTGAGATTCTCCCTCTTTGAAGATACTACAATTTATTATCATCTCTCAATCTTCTGTTTGCTTAATATATTTGTAAGCTTAATATATAAAGCCCTTAAATATTTTTGCTATAAGGCTTTTCCAAACCCACAAATCAGTTCTGTAACTCTTTTCTACACACTTCACAGTTTTTCAACATTTTCTTAAAAGAATGAACACCAGAACTGACAGTTTTCCAGTATATGCTTCATCATGGTGATATACAGAGGCTCTGCTTCTATCGCTGGAGAACGCTTCAGTCAACCTCACTGCAGCATAGCACTGAGAGTTGCTTGTCCACTGTTATCTATAAATCTTTTCAGAATTGGTGCTTCCTTGGATTTATTCCTTCAGCAATTTTTATAGCCCATCTCCCTTGTCCACAGAGGTGGAATTCATTTTGCTTATCATTGGCAAGCTAATTACTGCAGTCTAATCTTGATAAGGTCCAAAGTCTGCTGTAATTTAAACCACTGTTGAAGGCAGCCTATATAGTTTCACTAGAGACAGAGAACCAGAATCCCTAGAAAGGGACTCATACATCCAAATAATTTAATTTAGGATAGAATGAGCTGAAATATTGAAAAATCTTGATGTCACCTGAATATATACAGCCTGTTTATATATGGGGTACTAACTAATAAAGTAGAATACCAACATAATGATCAGCAGAGCTGTTAAAATATGTGATTGTCTCATTATTCAGTTATTCAAAATCATTAGACACAATCATTCATATTTTAAAATTCCTTAGAATAACCTCACAGGAGAATGCAACAGTCATTAAGACCACAGAGAGAGTAAGGCTTTTACGCTAAAAGAGTTGGATTTTTAGATTCCACCCTCCCCCTCCCCCTGCAAAAATCTCACTTGAAAATGAGGCAATCTGTTCTGATTGAGACATGCATCTACAAGCCAGTGTGTTTTAATTTCAGAGGGAGCAGTTATGGATTATAAGGGTGAGTGTAAAATACTAAAAAGAAAGATTTTGCTGGTATTTAATAAAAACTGTAAACTATTATGGTTTGTAATGGATCCATATGATATCAGTCATATGATATCAACCCAACCGAAGTACTTATAATCAAGAACAGTCACTGAGGTTCTAGAAACTTGAAAGAATATGTATTGTTTAAAATAAGAAATCTACTGAGTGTCTAAAAATTAATGAATGGGTCAGAAGTTTATGAATCTAAAGGCAGTGTTTTTCAATCCTTTATTTCCAAATTAGAATTAGGCAGCTTTAATTTCTGCCAGATATTCTTGCTTTCCCCACAGCTGTATAAGAAGTAATGAATAGCCAAAAGAGCAAGAACATTAATTGAACAGTGGCAGAATATATGTATCTTTATAAATTTTTGCTCTCTTCTCAAGCCTGTTTTTCAAGACACAGTTACAAGCAATATATGGACTTTATTAAGCTACTCATAGAGGACTTTTATTAGTGATATCTTGTATATAGTTTTGGAGTTTGATGATCATAATCAAAATAGAAATTTTCCCATAATGACCTTAGTTATTTCTGAATATTCACTCATGAGGCCTTTAAAAGGCTTTCTTTTGCTAGTACTCTGTGCTTCTACAAACAAACTAGTTTGTGTAAATATAAATATTTTGTAATCCTTGTTTTTATACGTTACAGATTATATTTATAATGTTCTTTTTTAGTAAAAATATTGACCTTTTCATATAATTAAGTTTTGTGTTGGGTAGAACAAACATCCTATTTGTTGGTCTTTAATAAAACATATTACATTTTAATGATCAGGAAAGAAATGTTCATCATTTCTTCTAAAAGACTACATATTAACTCCCAAAAACAAGTCTTAGCAGTATTATTACACTCCATTTTGCCTTATGCATCATATGTTTTTTTCAGTTTTCCCAATTTAATTAGGGATGGTAATGAGATTCTAATGCCCACTTACTTACTTGACTCCAGTTACCAGTCTAATTAATCAACTGCCTGTAATGCCCCCTCCCTCTACAGATACTCTTTTATAAAAGTCTCACTTTGCAAAGCAACTTGTGAAAGGGACTTACCATGTTATCAGTTTTGTATATATACTGAGTAAAAAAGCAAAGCAAATCCTTTGCTGATCTCCTTGAAGAAGGGCAGTCCTTGGGGGGGAAAGTAATTAGACCTGGAGATTCATACTGAATCACAGAAGAATGTATGTAGCTTAATCTTGACACTTACTACCTTTTAGAAAGCCTGTAGTAATACTAAACTGTGTTATTATCGTGTTGCTTGCAGATTTCATAACTCTTTTAAATTGTACAAGTTGCACTAATACTAAGGTTTGTCAGCTTGGACCCAATTGAAACAGCAGCCAAAAAGGTTGTGTTTCATCTTTCATAATTTTTGCCAGAGCAAGAAAAATAGAACATCGCCATATATGGATGACAGCATGAATTTTACCTGCAGGACAGCTGCTGTCTCTGCCCTGCCTGCATGTCTACTCCTGTTGCAGCTGATACACCTTGCATTGCTGAGATACTTGAGGCTAGATCCTTCCTCAATCCTGCTAATACTGGGGTGACATCAGACAACATCACTGAATCAAGATATTTACAGCTACACCTCTCTTCTGTTTCGGTCCCTTCCAGAGTATTTAAAAGACAAGGTGAAATGTGGCTGGCTTCCAATAGCCCACAAGTTCTGAAATTAACCCTGCAGTTCATTTGGTGCTTTACAAAGTTATGTGTTTCCTGCTGGAAATGAGTGTGGTTTTGTTGATGTGAGCTTGCGATGATGGCAAGCAGCAGACATATACGTCTTTTGAATATGGTTATTAGTTAACAAAAATGTTTAAATTACTCATTTGCCACTATTTAAAATCATTGGATCTTAGGAGGACCCAATGACAGTTCTCACAAAATAAGTCAACCTATTGCCATAACAAGCTCTTTTCTATATCTATATGCAGATATGTTCTGGTCATGACTGCTCTTTTTCCTCTCTGACTCCCACAATACCCATAAACAACTTCTTTTAAAATGTCCTGAGCATATCCCTTTCGCGAAACACTGAGATGGAGCTCTTGCTCCTCTACCATCTTATCCCAACTCTGAATAATCTTCTAATGCTCTGAGGAAGATACAGCAAGATTGTATTTTCAACTATCAGCAAAATAACTTATTCTTGTCTAACTTGCATGGAAACCACTAAGAAACTTTCCAGAAATAATTAAAATTCTATTATTGCACATTAGTTTCACCCTGTTCTGGGATTTTCTATACTGCCATGGCAAAGGATTAAGCTCATGTATACAAGTTATACTGAAAAGTAACAGTGGTTAAGCAGCAGTAAGTGTGTTGTGGGCAGTGATAGTATATTGGCAGATCAAAGGAGCATTTTACTTCTGTCATGTTTTAACCCCAGGCAGCAGCTAAGCACCATGCAGCCACTTGCTCGCTTCCCCCGCCTCCCCACAGTTGGATGGGGGAGAGAATCGAAAAAAAAGTAGAACTCGTGGGCTGAGATAAAGACAGTTTAACAGGACAGAAAGGAAGAAAATAGTAATGATAATGATAATTAACAACAATAACAATAATATGACAATAATAAAAGGATTGGAATCTACAAAACAAGTGATGCACAATGCAATTGTTCACCACTCACTGACCAATGCCCAATTAGTCCCCGAGCAGTGATACGTCCCTCCTGGCCAACTCCCCCCAGTTCATATACTGGGCATGATGTCACATGGTATGGAATACCCTTTTGGCCAGTCTGGGTCAGCTGTCCTGGCTGTGTCCCCTCCCAACTTCTTGTGCGCCTCCAGCATTCTTGCTGGCTGGGCATGAGAAGCTGGAAAAACCTTAGTATAAACACTACTTAGTAACAACTGAAAACATTAGTGTGTTAGCATTATTCTCTTAATCCAGAACATAACACTATACAAGCTACTAGGAGGAAAATTAACTATCCCAGCCAAAACCAGGACAACTTCACAGTTCTTAATGAAAACTGGCCCAGCAGGACGACTGTGTAGAACTATTGAGGGATTACAGTGCTAATTAATATGACCACAATGACAGAACCTAGTCCTCTTGGATGTTTGAATTTAGGAATTTGGTACAAGGTACTTGCAGAACAACAAGAAGAAAAATATCTCAATGCCTCACAGAAATTATGTATCAGATGCTAAATAAAAATCCTATCAACATTTTGAATGTAGTTCAAGCTGGAATTTTTTGCTCTAAAAACATTTTCTGACCGTTTCAGAAATTTTTGAATGCTTTCCTCCTTTATTCTTCATTTAAGCTGCATTTAAAGCTACATTTGTAGTAACTAAAATAACTCATTAAAATAAAAGTCTTTGTATTGAAGGTCCACCTTTCATTTCTGAATTTGAGAGGGTACAAAATCATTAAATCCAAGACTGTGCAAAGAAAGGGTGCAAACATTTCTGATTCCACACTGCTTTATCCCTACTTTGGGCAGAAAATTGAATACTTAACACAGAAAATCTAGGTATTTTGAAAGCTGTTTTGGGGCATATGGTGACAGAAACTAACAGCTTTATCTTCTACATGTTCCTTTCCTCTCCTCTAGTTAGTTTATGAAATCATTTGGCAACTCATCTTACCCACTGTAGTACCAGGTCTAATCTTTCCCTCTACTTCAGTCTGCTTCTGTGATAGCCTTAATGGTAACATTTTATGATATCAAGTGTTCACAGAGGATTACTGAGAGGAATCACCTCATTAAGAGCACCAGGCTTTTGTTACCACATTTTATACCTAATTGTCTATACGTGTAGAAGGGGAGGAGAGCAACTCTCTTTTTTTTTGAAATCATAGTTTCATAAAGGGGTTTGGATCTACTTCAACAAATATGTCACTTGCTATCAATACACAGCATCAAGAAGAAATAAAAAAAAATCTGTATATTCAAGTGACTTTAGGCATTTAAAAACTGACAAGAGTGTTCATTATCTTCCACATTCAGAAGCCAATAGAAATAAGGCTGCCAATGTTTTCTCACCTTCTACAACTACTTGCTGTCAGTAATCATGAGATGAATTAGTAACGAAAAGAAATAACATTGTCTGCAGGTAATTCTTTCCCATTACTGGGAAAGAAGATTATTTAGTATTTTTCCCTTCATGAAATATTTAGTCTTCTGGTAATTGAAATAATTTAACTGCAATTTTCATGGATATAGGATCATAAAAGCAGGAAAAAACCTCCAAAACTCCATAATTTTTATTTGATATTATATTGTGTTAGAATTTGCATGTTGGCAATATTTCATGTATGCTTTAAGTACCATCACTACAAGACAGCAGTCATGATTTGTGTCAGGACTGTACCCTCTTTATGCCAGCCAGAACTGCTGAGCAATATCTAATGCATCAGAAAATCACAACAGGAGAGTTTTGTGTTTGTGATTTAGTAGCTCTAAATTCTGTTTTGAGCAGTGGAGAGACTAACTCCTTGTAACTGTAGGACAGGATCTCTTGCAGTTTTCAGGGTTGAACTCCCATTGAATTAAAACTCCTTGATACTTTGAATACATTCATCTTGGTGACTACTGATTTTTCATGAAAACATAGATTCGCTCCTAAGGCAATTTCCCTGGTTTTCACAGCCTGCTGCTAAGTTTCCTAGGAGGCTGAAAAATGTGTGACCATTGTCACCAGCAGGTGTAAGTAGAGGTGGACGCATAGGCAAAAAAAGCCCACTTGGTGAAGCTAGTTGGTGTGGCTGGGATCTCAAGTTCAGGACCTTGTATTTCTCCCAGTTGGAACTGTATACATGAAAGACAAAACATCCCATCTGTTGTATTCACACATATCTCCTTGAACAGAATACAAGCCAACCCTAAATTATTTATATTGTGTTGTCTTTCTCTCTCCTTTGCCCTGGACTATTTCTACAGAAATTCTGCAAGTCCAAAAAATAAGATGAGTAAACTTGAAAGAAAATGGTCTTTATATGAGAATATTGACATAATAACATTAAACAGTCTAAAAGAAGATAAAGAAGTTTGTAGGAATGGTAGAGCAGATTTTGTTAGGGGAGCAGTAGTGTATCACAGTAAGCTTAGAGTCAAATATTTAACAAGTACCAAAGAATCCCTATTAACTGAGAATCTAAAATTATTTTTTATATAGATTAGGGCTATTCTACCAGATGCCTTGTTAGAATGATGCTAGCGATCATTTTGGAAAAGGATAAGGACTTCAAGAAAAAAATAATAGGTATTCACAAATATTTTCATGATTATAGTGTAAAAGCAGTGAAGCAACAATGCAAGGGTTAAGAAAGTGGTTTGCTGGTAAGTAAAAACACATTTGCAACATATATAGACAATTTAAATGCATTAGAGATGCACTGAAAAAATACAGTCATGACTATAATGCCTCAGCCTGTGTTTCTAATTAGACCCTTTGTCCTCAGATGGTACAGAAACAGCTGCTTCTCTCACATCCCAAACATGAAGAAAATTATTTTTACTAGGCTCAGTTTTCCATGAATAATTGACAATAATTGCTTGCGGAATGAAAGAAAGTATTAAAATGAGAAAAAATATTTCTTAGAATGTATAGATTGCATTAAACAAATTTCATATATGTCAGTGGCATAAAACTGTTGCTAGGAGGGCTGGACAGAACTTGAGAAACTGGGATCAGTTTTCAATTTGGAGTCTGAATTCTGCCTCAGTTCAGTAAATTAATTAATTTTTCAGATGAGCCAATCCATAGTGGACTGAATAATATTATTTGTGGAATTTTAAAAAAGCCTCAATAAAAATTCATATTCTTATAAAAGACACACCCTAGAGTTTGTCTTTGTACCTGTTATTGCAGCAGAGACTTCCTGGAAACTCATTGTCAAAACTTCGCAGCATTTTTAGAGGCATTCTCCAAGGCAGGGGAGAAGAATTCTCTAAGGCAGGAAACAGCACATTTAGCATTGAGAAGGCAAGCGGGCAACATGTTGATGAGTTTGGGTGAGGACAGTATATTATACTTGCATCAAATACAAGGGGACTAATTAACTTGAAAAACTGTATTCTTCTTGCTCCGAAAGAGAGATGTGTGTTGGGGAGGTTGTTTTTTCTCCCTTACAGGTGACAAGAAATAATATTAAATTGCTCTTGCTGCAGTCTGATCCAATAACTTCTACAGGCCATTACTAATCCTTAGTCTGTTGACCCTTCAGTTATTTCCCTCACTGGTTCTGTGTAAATTAATGCTCTGTTTAAAACCATGCAGGGTATCTGGTAGAGAGAAGAGCTGCCTCACTATGACACACATGAAGGAATGACATATACTAAACATGGGATTTCTGCTCATTCATTTGGTCAGCCATGGACATCAGTGTTTCTGATAATAAGAACAATAAAATGTAAACAGGCTGTATTGGTTTTATGTGGCAAGGTTTTGGTAGCGGGGGGGGGTCACAGGGGTGGCTCCTGTAAGAAGCTGCTGGAAGCTTCCCCTGTGTTCGAGAGAGAGAGCGAGCCCATACCAGCTGGCTCTAAGACGGACCCGCCGCTGGCCAAGGCCGAGCCAATCAGTGATAGTGGTAACGCCTCTGTGATAACATTTTTAAGAAGGAAAAAAAAGGTTGGGATGCGGAAAACAGCCACCGGAGAGAGGAGTGAGAATATGTAAGAGAAACAAGCCTGCGGACACCAAGGTCAGTGCAGAAGGAGGGGGAGGAGATGCTCCAGGCGCCGGAGAGAAGATTCCCCTGCAGCCCGTGGTGAAGACCCTGGTGAGGCAGGCTGTCCCCCTGCAGTCCAGGGAGGTCCACGGTGGGGCAGATATCCACCTGCAGCCCGTGGAGGACCCCACACCGGAGCAGGTGGGTTCCCGAAGGAGGCTGTGACCCCATGGGAACCCTGTGCTTGAGCAGGTTCCTGGCAGGACCTGCAGATCTGTGGAGAGAGGAGCCCACAGAGCAGGGTTTCTGGCAGGACTTGTGACCCCATGGGGGACCCACACTGGAGCAGTGTGCTCCTGAAGGACTGCACACCGTGGAAAGGACCCATGCTGGAGCAGTTCGTGAAGAACTGCAGCCCGTGGGAATGGCCCACGTTGGAGAAAGTTCGTGGAGGACTGTCTCCCGTGGGTGGGACCCCATGCTGGAGCAGGGGAAGAGTGTGATGAGCCCTCGTCCTGAGGAGGTGAAGCGGCAGAAAATAACATGTGATGACCGTAAACCCCATCCCTGTTCCCCTTGTGCCGCTGGGGGGGCTTGGTGGAGAAATCCGGGAGTGAAGTTGTGCCCGGGAAGAAGGGAGGGGTGGAGGGAAGGTGTTCTGAGATTTCGTTTTATTTCTCATTTACCTTACTCTGGCTGATTTGTAATAAAAAGTGAGCTAATTTTCCCTAAGCTGAGTCTGTTTTGCCCATGATGGTAATTAGTGAATGATCTCTCCTGTCCTTATCTCAACCCACAAGTTTTTTGTTATATTTTTCTCTCCCCTGTCCAGCTGAGGATGCGGGAGTGATAGAACGGCTTTGGTGGGCACCTGGCGTCCAGCCAGGGTCAACCCATCACACATGCTTTAATAATGCACTAAAATACTGTTAGTAATATGGGTAGTGAATAAAAATATTATTGAACTCTTGAAGTTATAATGGTTTATTTAATTATTATTTAATAGCTAATCTTGGAAAATGAAGCTGAATTCATTATCATATTAATTATTGATTTCTAAGGGTAGTTCTTGTTTGTTTTCAGAGTTTATTGCAACTCACACTTAGAAACCTTTTGAATTATATTTGTCTTTAACATGTTCCTTTTTAAATTTTTCTTTCTGAAATGTGTATTTCAAGAGTTACTGTTTCTGTGGTAAGGCACTCCACTATCAATATAGTTTAATGATATTTTGCCATTCATTCAGTTTTAGGCAGTATAGAGTTAATCCTTCTGATCACTGATCCTGTCTTCTGGCAATGTCTGAGAGGTTAAAAGGCACATGCATTGCAATTAGAGGCTATCTGATGTCTAAGTTTGAAGTACTTGTCATGGCTTTAAGCTTTGATTTGCATTTTTAGGCTCAACAGTTATATACAGTAGACACAAGTACTTGACAACATCAGCTACTTCTTTGCTGATCACTATATTCCTTCATACATTTTCCATTTGACATATGAATGTTGAAATGATTGTGGGTTTCTTTTCCAGATTATGAAAAGGGATCATTATGCTTTCAATTGCTATCAGCCTAGGAGGTTTTAACACATGATAAACCTATACTTCAAGGCTAAATTGCATTTTTGATACAGAATATGGAAAATACATCATAGATTACCCTGCTCTGTCTTCCACAGAAGCTATTTTCAACTGTTCCCAACAACTAGATGAAACAATACCTAAATACATGTAAGACAAGGGCAATATTAAATTCAGGTTTTTTGATCTTTAGCATTCACAGTCTTGGTCCATGTGGTTAATAAAATACCAGTCACGGTAAAATATCTTGATGAGTAGTCATATAACTAGAAATTCAGTTGGATTCTTGAATACTACGAAGTATCATCCATGCTCTTTTGAAATCATTATTTAACAACTACATATGCAGGGTTTTAACTATAAACGATACCCTTTGCTTACAACCATAAAGATTCCAGAAGTTTGCTGGAGTCTTTTAATACAACTCTGTGGGTTTTTCTTTCCATTTAAATTTTATTCATTGTTTCAATATATATATGATGTGCATCTATCCCTATGCTTTTTTTTAAAAAGATATCCTTTTAAAGGATATAAAGAAATATCCTTGGAAAGGCTTTTTGTACCAAAATATTCAGAAACTGCAAAGACAGACTGGAAGTAACTAAGTCTGCTATATTATCTTTCCAAATCTTTTCCTTAGTATGTCACAAAAATTTCTTATATCCTCAATACCTTAAATAATCTATTCATTTGGCCAAATATGTCAGGATTCTCTGGTAACTGCTTCTGTTTGGCATGGGAGCATAGTTTTCTTGACTTCACATGATGCCCTGAAACCTCTTTCTGATAGACACTTTCGCAAATCAATAATTTCTGTCTTTCTGCTTGTTGATTTATCTAGTGATTAATGTGGTTTGATTGGAAAGGGGAAAGAATGAGAATACTGTTGATTTAGTTTTTTCCTTTCCAATGTGTTTTGCTCTTTGTGGAAATCTTGATGTGTGTAGGTAAGACCACTTTGTGGTTTGTGTGTTGTGATTTAGTTACTGTTTCTCAAAAGTTGCTCTGTAGCTCCCTAGATTATTTAAAAATATTTTAAGTAAGTGCCACATACAGATGTTGGAAGCAATGCTTGAGAAAGCTGTATTAAATATGAACCACTGTGAACTCGCTGGTGAAGTATTTGACAGGTTTCACATCCCCCAAGATATTCTAGCTGGCTTATTTGTGGTACAATGCTGACACTTAATTTCTTGAAACCAGCTGTGAGTTCTATGCATTTTCTTCTGTGAGATATCATAACTTTATCTCTCATGAAAATCATGAGATTTTCTCAATCTCATGACAATAATTATATACAATTTACCACATTACGAGAAGAAGAGATGACCTTTGTCCATGAAACTGTAAGACAAAACAATACCTATTATAACTCCAGGGTGGTGACCAAAATGACTCAAATACATTTAGTTTGAAACAAACTGAATTTGGGAATTTAGAGATAAATAACTGGTCTCCTAGTGCAGTTTGTCGGCTCTTTATAATAGAATTACAATTGTATAAAGCTGCTAACTCTCTTTAAAATACATGTCCTGGATTACTGAATAATAATTTGGGAGCAGATGCTCATGATAGTTGTCAGAATAAGATAGTCCATTTTGCTATCTAGTTAAAATTATTAACTGCTTTGGGAAAAAAATGGTGAAAACCAAGAATTATAATTTTTTTTCTCCCTAAATCCAATATTTTTAATGCTCTCATTTAGATAGAGAGCAGCTATGCAAATAATTGATCTTGTTTTGGCAGAAACAAAGCAGAAGATGAATCACAATGGTAGTGGGTTGGGTAGAAGCTGACAGTAGAAAATGGAATAGGTAAGAGAACCCCTAAAAGTAAACTTCCTAACATTGGTGAAAGTAGCAACTGATTCCTCTGAAGTGTGTAATACCAGGATTGTGGTACTTATTGTGTCCAAACCTAGTAGTCTGTCTCCATGAAGCAGGCAAATTAAAGAGATAAAAGTGGTTAGGTTAGATCTCAGAACGTACATAGAAAGGTGTGAGGGTAAGACTTCCCTAGATATATTGTGTATCTTTGTTTCTTCCTTTGCAAAGCCTTTATGTCACTAACCCCTGAAAAAGGAAATATTGCAAATATCTGATCTCTGTAGAGGAAGGCAGAACAGCAAATTTTGAGGGAAATTGTCATGAAATGGAGTGGTTTGGACCACTTAAAGAATCACCTTCAAAGATATTAGCAAAAATGATTTAATGGGAATTTATAAAAGTGTGACTTCACAGAATTTATTGGCAAGGTTCACTCTATTACTTAATACATGGATGAAACATACAAAGGAAAATTAAGTTAGAATCAAACTAAAATTATGTATACAGAGACTAAAGAATCAATAGGGTAAAAGAGAAACATACAAAGGAAAATCAAGTTAGAACTGATTTCTCGTGATTTGTACAGAGATTGGGACTGTAAAAAGGTAGAGGAGACCCTCCTGTTGAGTCATGAGGTTCAGAGAAGAGCCCCTTGCTTTCTAAACTCCTGTGGGAGCTTAGGTGCGGCTGGATCAACTCCTAGCCCCAGACTTGGGCAACGGTTTATATCTAAAGGGATTATGAATAGAATAACTCCCTGAGATTCATTCACAATTGAATAAAGTTCATGACAGTGTCTTATGTATAGGTTTGAAAAGCAATATTTGTAATATACTTGCTACAGAATATTCAGGTTAGTACACACATGCACAAAGACACTAAGACACATACATAAGCAAGTAAAAGAGGTATACCCATTAAAAATTCCCCTCGAGTTCAGTGAAAATTTTCATGCCAAATGCTTCAGCATCTTTCTCAACAGGTGAAGGGTTGAGCCTCAAGGAGTGAAGAGTATCAGCCCAGGTCTTGTTGGCTTTTGGCGACAGACCTCTGATCTTCCCAAAGTGAAGAATTTGTGAGCTCTGAGAGGCGTCCCACTCAGAGGGAGACGCTGGTCGCAGCGCACTGCAGTCCAGGGAAGCCCGAAGGGTCTCACTTAGTACCACTGTTTATATGTTCGGGAGATGATTTACTTTAGTCATCAGCAAATTACTGGGATTCTGATAGCACTGGTACTGTTTCACTAGTTACAATTCAGATAAGGAAGGCTCCAAGGCTGTCACAGAATGACTTAAGATTCAGATATGGGATGTTCCAAGGCTGTCAGGAGAGGACTGAGATATATCCCAAGGTTGTCAGTAAATGACTAATTATCCCTACTTAGGAAATGACTAATTAACCCTACTTCTGTCCCCAGCCTCCACCAGGCAACAGGAGTGCTTGGTACGGTCAGTGAAGCTCCCGGTCTTAGTCATGCAAGAGTTCCTGGTACGGTGAAGGGATGCTTAATCGCCCAACTCTTTACACTTATACTAAGGCCCACCAAGACTCCCTGAATTTGTAGATTGGCCCAGAGAGAGAGGGAAATGCACCAGCGCAGAAATATAACTGAAAAACATTGTCTGATGGGAGTGTTTAATACATGCTCCTTCCATATAAGAATCTTCAGTTGCTTAGTGTGACACAAATCTTATTGTTTTGCAAGCCTAATAGAACTCCTCAGTAAGGTCTTTTTCTGTCTTCCACATACCCTTTTCTGCAGTAGACAGGAAAGATTTTTGTTTGATCATATAAACTGTTAATCAGTACTAAATTAACTCAGTTACAGAATTTCTATTTTGCCTTGAGTCCCTGTCCTGGGTTTGGCAGGGATAAAGTTGCTTTTCACAGGAAGGTGGGAGGGGGCACAGCCAGGACAGCTGACCTGAACTAGCCAAGGGCATATTCAATACCATATGACACCATATCTATATAACTGGTGGAGCTGGCCAGAGGGAAGAGGGATTGCAGCTCATGAACAGGCTGAGCATCGGGTTCCAGCTGGTGAACCATTGCATTCTGCATCACTCACTTTATACATTCTTTTATTAGTATTATTGTTATTATTACTTCTTCTCTCCATCCTTTGGGGCAGAGAGGTGACACATTGTTCATGCAGCAATTAAATCTTACAGAAGAACTAAGAGAACTTTAGTACTGTGATAGCTTCTTCCCCAGGTGGGATTTACAATCTATAAATATATTTTCTGTGATCCTCACAAAAATGAAAGCTGACTTCATTTATACTAAAGAAAGGAATTGAATTACTTTCTATCCAACTGTGATTGCTTTCTAAGTATTAGTATTAGTTTATGTATTGGTGTTTTTTCCATGAGAATAAGAACTCCATTAAGTATCTTCCGCTCCCTTCGGTGGGGGGAATGGGCAGGGGAGTAACTTTGGTTGCAAAGTAATACACCCAAATCTTTGAAATATCAGTTGCCTGGATGTTTTCAGTTTTTACCCTGTTGAAATCTCTCTCGTGGTAAGGGCTGTATCATCATAAACAGGTAAGTCAAAGTTCATTTTGACGTTTGAGAAGATGCTTCTGCAGCTAATGTTTTTCATATGTGACATTTTCTAATGTAAAAAAACCGAATACCTGTTGTGTACAGGTTTGTGTTGATTTTTGTGTCATATGTGACATTTTCTAACGTAAAAAAAAAGAATACCTGTTGTGTACAGGTTTGTGTTGATTTTTGTGGTGATGATACAGTTTTTTCCCCTTCCTTTATGCATAGTCTGGAATCTAAATGGTCCTCACAGCAGTGTAGACTTTTGCCAGGTCAGCTGCTTTTACTGGTGACAGGAGAAATTTGCTCACCTGCAAGAAGATAGTTAGGCGGAGCAAGTTGGGAAGCACAGTCAAAAGAGCCAGAAAATTATTCCTTTCCTATTCCTTTCAAAAGTGGATGGAGCTTGTACTACAAGTACTACCCTGGAGAGACAACACAGTTTTAGGGAGACTGTGTCAGACCAAGCAAAGTATCCAAGGCCTAGCTCTTATTGGCTTTTTTTCCTCAGTTATTAAACCACTTTGCAAAATTGATAGCAGATGCCTACTGCTAGGTAGGTAAATTCATCTGAATGGAAGCTTCTTGGAGAGCAGAATGTTGCACTGTGAGCAATCTCATTCTTTTTCCACTAGAACATTGTTTTATTATTGCACAACTTAAATGTTTTATGCAAAGTTTGAATATAACATCCTACAGTGTCTTCTGGTGTGTTAAGGCACAGTACAGTGAGTCACAAAATACAATAACCATCCGTTCAAAACTCAAAGTGTATCTAAGTTGTTGTGGCAGTACATCCCGCCCCCCCATCCTGCCAGCAGGAAACAAGACTTCTCCAGGCAGGGAGAAGGGGAAGGAAACCCTGGAGGCTGCAGGTTGAAATTTGAACTGGCCAATTGAGATGCGCCAGGTACACTGAGGTGACCCTCCTGGCCAATAGGGATTAAATGACCACAGGTCAGATTCGACAGGGGTATAAACGGGGTCCCACCGGAGGACATGTTGGAATCAGTCCCCCTCGGAGCAGAGGGTCTGCAGTCAGGGACTCCCCCTCGGGTCGGGGCACAGCCCAAAGTAACTCCTCGAGGGAGAGAGCCCTCAGCTTTTAGGTGAGCGATATGCACATTTTGAGCCATCACTTTAAATCTTGGGGATTCTTAAGTCGGCCGTGTAGTATTAATCCTCTTTACATCATTGAGCCTGTGGTTTTGTAAGATGTTATCGGACTTCTAACTTTTGCTGAAGAATAAATCTGAGTTTTAACATCTGTTGGATTTGGTTAGTCGTGCATCCATAACAGTTGTGAAGCAAATACAGATATTTCCCAAACTGTGTAACTGCTTTTCCATTACCTCTCAACCAATAACCACAACATAGAAGCACGGGTACATGCTGTACTAAATTGAAGACAGCCTAGCAGGTGAATCTACACACCATGTTTAACAAATTCATTCCTTTTAAGAAGCTGCTTTAAAACTTCAGTGATAACTGAAATCCCTTTGCTGTATGCTTTGGAAAATAACTGTCCAGAGAGAAAGAAGTTTTGTGAATGTCTATAATGACTGTGCTTCATGAGGCACATAATTACATGGCCTTTTTTCTTTACTTGGATTGTATCATCCATGTTTACAGATTAATTACTTCTGTTACTAGCCAGTGTCTTTGGGGAGTACAAAAACTGTCTGTTCTATATTGGAAGAATTTTAAGAGACTTGTAAAATATTATGCATCTTTTAAACATCTTTCAGGGATGCCATGTGGAGGCATAAGAGAGCACATGAGAAGATTCAGCCACACAGTAAAAATATTTGAGCAAAGCCTCTGGGATTTAAAAACTAAAAGACAGAAATGTAAAATACATTACTAACTGTCTAGCTACTGGGTAACTTGTTGCATGTAATAGTAATTGACTGGAGCAGGAATATAGACTGGAGAAAAAGGAAGTCTAATCCTACTGATGGATTTTCTGTTTCTTTATAATTCAGTACCTTTCACCAGAACTATAAAATTTATAGAACCTTCCCAAGCAGATAGGGAAGTGAAAATCTTCAATCTACAAAGCTTTTTATGGTTGAAAGTATCCATGTTTACTGTCACCTGCAATATCCAGGGTCAAATATTACAGTCCAGAGTAAGTACAGTCAACTTTCAGCTATCCATAGTCAATTTATCTAAGTTATGGAAAATGCTGTGGGTTCAAAGGCAGTTCCCCGTCCAAAGTGCATCACCTTGTAAGCAACGCTATGCTTCCTACCTCCAAGACACCATGAGTCCAGTGGTCCAACTGGTTATTTGCTCAAGGCACTGGCACTAATGCATGCTGGTAGGCCTAACAGGCTCCATGGAAAGCCAGCACAGACGGCCCTGAACTGCATTTCCAATGCAGACTGTTGAGTGGAAGTACCCCATTGTCTATATACAAGTTGGATTTTATATATATGGTCTGGGTTCATTTCAGCTTATTGACAGTCAGATATGTCTTTGAGGAGACACTGGTGTTTTTCTTATGCTTATTAAGAAATGGCTATTATGCCCTTGAACCATGACTTTTGATCACTTGGGGAATCTCATGCACCTCCAAACCTTAACTTCTCCAGAAACTGGAGTTGATGATATAATATTTTAAAAATTTATATTTGTAAGTATGAGTTTACAGACTGCACATAGATATTTATATTTGGTGAATTACAGAAACTCAGAAGAGCTGGCACTGACAGTGGCAACCTTCAGCTATGCTTATCAAAGAATTCATTGGTGAGCATGCATTATTTCATGGTCTCTTAGCTCAGAGACAGAATAAATAAATATGCTTTAAAAATATATTTGACTCATTACCGACTGTGGGAGAAAATAACTCTTAGAATAGAGGACTCCAATGTGACGCAGTCCCATGTCAAGTTTGTCAGCTTTTACAAAATGGCCCACTACTTCTGCTGGTGCAGATTCACAAACATGTTGTGGATGAAAGAAAAGATCCATTTTGTTCTTCAAAGTGTATAGCACAGGACTACAAAACAGTACCTTGCTGCAAATGAGTGTGTCTCGGGCTGCCCTGCTACAAACTCCCACTATGCTGAAAACTGTGGATAACTTGTGCTTTGCAGCTGAGCAATTTTGTTAAAATTAAGATAGACCCACCCACCTGCGTATCAAGAAGGGGTTACCTTCTTGGCCATGATAACATTCTGTTTATCGTATTCTATTTAACTTGTTCTCTCCTAAAGTTTGAAGCCAAAATGTGGACTTCTGTGATACTTGGCAGTTGCAGTTAAGACTGTGTGTTTTTGTAAAAAAATGCTAAGATGTTGATTGTGTAAATTCATGTATTAGCACATGAGCTCATCTTTGCATCTCTACTACCAAGTTCAGCAACAGTTTGATCAAATTTCAAAAACTATTCAAAATTCCAAATTATTTTTTATTCACAGGATTTCTGAATTAATAAGCACATTTAAATAATATATCTTTCACCTGAAATATTCATGCATGAGAGGTTAAATGACTTGGCCTATGCAGTACTCGGCTATCTGGTTTCTCCAGGTAGCTACGGGTACTAAATTTTTGCAAATTGATTATTTTTAGCTGTGGCAATTCCCATTCCTTCTCAGCCTTTATCTGCTGGAAACCAGATACTTAAAAATAAATACTTCGAAAATGAAAATCCTATAATCTGTATTAATAATAATTACTATTTCTTTTGTGCACAAGCACCAGCAACCCTTGAAAAGGTTATCATTGCAATACACGTCAGGTGAATACTACTGTGCGTGAGGCATCCACATAGGTGCTGAGTTCAGTTTCCCTGTTCCTTTTCATTTCCTGAATTTAAGAGGTAAGCTGAAGACGCGTTGTGTGGCATTAGCTACTAGAGCAGGTTTGCTACTGCTAAATGAAAAGGCTTGCAGCTTTTCTGGTGAGACCTTTCCTGGTGAGTCATTTAGCAAAGCTTCAGATGAGGAGATGTAAATGTTAAACAGAGATCACATGCCAGAAATCTATATTTGAATGCAAATGTTAAGTCTAATGCAGAAATAACATTCCTATTTGGAAGCATTTGTTTGCGGCTTTGTTTTATGAGCAACAGTTTTGAATTTTTTTATTTATTCTGACACTTAAAACTTTTGTAATGGGATTTATGCTGCAAAACTCATAAATGATTGGTAATAATGCTGTTTATTTCCTGTTATATTTTAAGAATTGCCAGACATTAATTTTTTTTTCTTTTTTTTTTTTTTTTGGACTTGTGGCATTGGTTCTTCACTGTCATATCACAGATAACCTTCTGTATTGGTAAGATAAACTGGAAAGTGGAATCATTGCTTAATTTAATTGTCCTGAAATGCTTGATTGCAATTAACAAGGGTGACATGGGTTGCATTCCTATTTGTTAAGGTCACTTTTCACAACACAATAGACTTTTAAAACCACAGATTTTATCCAGTTGCAGTTCTTAAAGGCTCATCCATGACGTGATTTAGTTTTCGACTCTTCCTGTATTTGCTATTCTTGTTCAAAAAAGGAAAGTAGAAATTTATGGTTTTTACATCTTCAGCAAGCTTTGTTTTGTTTCTCATTAATCTCCACTGCTTCCAGCTGCTGAAGATTTCTCTAATGTCTGGTGTCACACCTTTCTGAATGAATGAGTCACAGACTTACTGTCTGAAAATCACCTTGGATCATAAAGGATGTTTTTTAAAAAAAAATCTCCTTTTGATAATATCATTTCCTACGATAGACTAGGTAATTGAAGAGAGGAAATTAATAGTAGGGAAATCCATGAATCATAGTAGTTCATACAGTTTACCACCTAGCTAAGGCTCTTCCAGAAATTTATTTTGTGACTCTCTATTTTTCAATTTTCTGTATGCTGACTTGGTTTTCTTTGTTTTTAAATAGGCCTCCCGCACTTCTTTTAAGACAGTATCCTGATAAACCTTTGAATATGTTTAGTTTTACCTAGATCTGATACAGAAAAACACAAGGGTGAAATTTTTTTTTTGGTCAAACCTGTAGACTTAGATTACTGCTAGGGACAATTATTTGTATTTCTTCTCCCCCCCCCCCCCCCCCCCCACACTCTTCTTCTTTT
>NW_010972621.1:827950-846574 GCF_000737465.1 Haliaeetus leucocephalus
ACGATTTTTTTTGCTTTTCGCCCCCCCCCCCCCCCCCCCCCGGTAATATTTACTTTAAATTCCATGTAATTCCTCTTCTGTGGTAAAAATATGTTCTTGTATCAAACTCTGGACGGAATATCAAGACCAGACACACTTAGACTAGTTCTGTGTTTGGTAATTCTGCATCTGTTACTCACAATTATTTAACAGACCCATATAATTTTGGCATCTGTAAACTTCACCTAGGAACTTTTTATGACAGAGGAATGAGATAACTCAAAGCATGCATTTTAATAAGAAAGTTATATTTATTCTTTTCCTCTTGTCAGATTGTAGAGCAAGGAGTTACAATAATGAAGGACTGTGGACACACAGTTCCCCTCCTTTGGTCTTGCATCACAGAAATATATGGCTGAAGGGTATTCAAGGGATCAATCATCTAATCCATGGTCCTACCTTAAATTAGGATCAATTACATTCATGTCAACCTTGATAGAGGCTTACCCGGTCTATTCTCAGCAACCTAGGTGCTTTCCCTACCCATCCTATTCAATTGCTCTCTACCTGCACCATTGGAAGGTCTTCCCAATACTGAAACTAAATCCTCCTTACTGCAATTGAAGACCATTACTTCTTTTTCTATCCACTCTGGAAATGGAGAATATATTGTACTTTTCTTCTTTGCTACAGCTTCTTAGTGTTTTAAGACTACAACTTTATGCTTCCCAGTCTTCGTTTTTTCACGTTAAACAACTCTCAGCTTTTTTCCCATGTCATGTTTCTTAAACCTCCATGCATTCTCTTCGATCTTTTCTGGACCTTCTTCATTAGTGTCTTAATGTTCTCAAACTGTTACACCCCAAACTGGAAACTGTGCTGCAACTGAGGACATACTGCCGCTGAATGTAGAAGAAAGATTGCTTCAGAATCTACAGGCAGTGTTCTTGTTTATATCTTAATCTCCAACTGCAAACATTTGCGGGTTCCTTCCAGCACAGATAAACACATCTCTTTTTTGTAGAAACCATGAAGTGTGCTCCCTCTCTCCACCTCTGAGTGTTGGTATGCTGACCACAGATTTAGCTAGTTTTATATTTGGACCAGTATTTTAAAGCTTCAGTATTCTCTTTAATCCTGTTTTGGATTTGGTGAGAAGGCAACTTGTTAAACTTTCTGAAGCAAAGCAAGAAGAGCTTCTCCTTTTTCTACCAGGTAATAACTTGCACCATCAGGAACTCCAGAGAATTATCTGTGACCTACTGGTTGTCCCATGTTGACTCCTCCATTACATTTTTTGATTCAACTTTCAGCATTCAAGGAGAGTTATATTAGACAAGTAATCATATGCAAACATAAAAATACTCATAATATTTATTCACAAGCATTTGGATAAACAAATATTTATTTGTGAGACAGAGCATTGCAGGTAATTGTCATAAATTTTCATAGAACTGAGTTTCTTAGAACCATTATGTAAAGCTCATATTTTTATTTGGACATGATAAGGAAGAAAGAAAGAACAAAAAAATTAAAAAAGCAGAATATTATATGTCAAATAATTTACTTAGGGAACAATATTGTCATGCCAGTTCTCATCTAAAGGTGAATAGTCACATGATATGAACAATTGCATTCACCAATCTGTGATACAAAATCATATATAGGTTACTGGGATGATAGAAAATTAAGTGTTAAAATTAAATTATGTCCCAACATTTGATAATTCACAAGCAAGCAAGGATTCAAACCCAGTATCTTTGATCTCTTTTTTAAAGTGAGTTATTCAATCAATCATCCTAGTTAAATTTTTCCTTTTCTTAATTCATGTAATACCAATTATTACAAGGAATTCTTAATGGGCGGTGTTGTTATTCACAGCACCATTTACACAGTACTTCAGTCTCCATAAAAGTAGTTCCAGTTCTTTATCTATTCATTAATGCCTTACTACCTGCTCAAATAAATTTCAGAAACGTGACATATTGTACACAACTTCCTCAAAGTGCAGCCAAAAAATGTACACTGTAAGTTGAATTCTTCACAGTGACCCAGAATTACAGCTCTTCTCTGGAATTATAGCATGCTTCATTTACAAAATGTCACAATGTAAGAGCTCCAGGAATAAGTAATCTGTTTCACATTTTAGGTAGCTGCTAGCTATAGCCTTAAATATATTAACACTTTTTAAAATTGATAGCTGGTCTTAAGGATGTTCAACTTCACAGAAATAGAAAAAAAGTGTTTTTTTTTTCCTATGGGACACATGAGTCAGAATGTCATAGACCTCCACATATGATTACAACACAAACCTAACAGGTAATAGTGAACAAGTAGGTGTACACTATGTCAGTACTTTCAAATTCTCATTTGAACAAGCTAAACCAGTGATGGCTTAAACTGTATTAACTGCTTAAATTGCTTTAAAATTAATCAGATTGCACATTCATTTTTTTTCATTAATGCCTGATTGCAACTAATAGAAATGTGCACAATACTTTTTCATTATGTTGCATTTTACTTTTATTTCCTGGCTTCAACTAATGTGGCAGATGAGCAAACTGGTATTCCTAATATAATACCATTGCAAATATGAAACTCCAAAACATTTGTATCTGCAGCTTTAAAATCTGATTGCTGGAACTTGTTTTACTGATTATTTGAAGGGAACATTGTAGATATAAGCAAAACCAAAACCAAAGTAAATAATATTCTGAAACCTGTACTTGCTGAATGTATATGATACTAGGCATGCATCTTTTTATTAGCTATGCATTAACACGTCAAAATTTTGACTGATACCCTGTTTTATGAAAATAATAATGTAGCTTTTACTGGCTTTAGTGGAGTTTGGATTTCATCTTTAGTTTTCAGAAAGACTGCCATCAGAGTTCTTCACTGTAGAAACATAGAAGTTGACCACACTACCTTATCATCGTTCATTTAGAAATGAGTTCTGCTGACTTAGACTTATTGTTCTGGAGACATTCATTACTCTGACCTGAAAGCCTGGATGGGTCTGTGATTCCATACATATACATATGGAACATAGAAGATGTGGGCTGAAATAGCAGCATGACATATAACTTAATGACATATAACTGGCCTTTTATCTCCAGTGTCTCTAAAATGCAGAAATCCTGTTTTGATAATACTCTGTTTGGAGCAAAGGTAACATTTAGGCAAGGGGACTGTTTTCACTTTCCTCTCTCAAGTGACTTCGAAAGTTACTAGCTAGCATAATAGAGGCTACAGTTCAGCTAAAGCAATAAAAAAATCTTTTGCACTTTTTCATCCGAGAATCTTTAAAGTTCCTTACAAACATTAATAGAATGAGTCTTGTAACATTGCAGTAATCCTAGCATTATTATCCCACTTTACAAGCTGGGAATATTGAGAGGATAAGGTCGCACACAAGGTTTTTGGTAGAATCTTGAGTGAAAGCCCATATATCCTGACTCACAATGCTGTTCTTTATCCACAGTATCATCAGTAACACAACTGCAGCAACTACTTTAAGCTAGCAATATGTTCAATAAATGTAGTCCATTTTTCTCTAAAGGTTTTTCTTTTCAATACTTTACATTTAAACAAATGTGTTTATTATCTGGGATTATGTCATGAATGATATATGCAGAATTTTGCAGGCTAGATCTCAGGATTTTCAGGCTAGGTCACTGGTAGTTCATTCTTCTGGTATGTATATTTTTATATTGATGTGACTGTTTCAGGTTGTAAGCTTCAGGTTACTAAAAGCTGCAAGCTATGTGATCACAATCAGAAAAACTTTAGCCAATTAATTATAGACTACTTAATTTTGCTGCATATTTGTAGAAAAGTTAGCAGAAAATAAAAAAGTAAGCTATAGGACTAACTTTGTGAAGACTTGCTTAAATCAGCCTCTCTTTGAAGAATCATTTATATACCACCTTAGGCATGTCTGGAAGTCCCATTCATGAACAACAATACTTTTTTAAAGCCGTAATGAAGCTAACATTGTCTTCAGCAGAAGACAGATTTTAGTATGAATTCTAGATTTCAATGCAAGAGAGAAACTCTGGATTAACCTCTCTTTTTTATCTCTTGCCAATAAAATATTTAAATATTTATGTGAAATAGTAGCTGCAGAAGACACAATTGTAGTTTCCTTAGCTTTGACTGGAAGCACAGAATCACCTCCTGCCAACAGTGAGCAGATGGAAGACAGATTTTAGCATGCTTCTAGAAAAAGCATGCAACTGCTGTGCAGAAGACAGAATTACAATGACGTGTTCTCCTACCTGAATTTGTGCAAGGCTTTGTTTAAGAAGTGTTTTCAGAATACAGCCAGCAGCCTGAGCCCTGGAGAGGCAAGAAAATCATTGCACTGTGAACCTTGCCAGGGCTTAAGTGCCAAGCTGCCTGCTTTCATATGGATTCATATAGCAGTGCTTCTGCTATATCAGCATCTGAGAAACTTTACTGATGGAAACATGGGCATCTCACTCATTTGCATGCATTTATGGGACTTTTTTTGATGGGGGGAAGGGGGAACAGAGATAAATGTAGACCAAATAGATGGTTATGTCTTATATTACAGAAGCTTTATAAAATTATATTAGCCCAACAGCTCTTACTGAAGTTTATTACACTCAGTTCTGATGCCCTGAACTGTCTAGTGGGTATTTGAATTGAGTAAAAGTAGGAGATGTTGCTTACGTGAAACTCTTCAAAGTTTAATAGAACAGCTGCAGCACCATGAAATCTTCAGTGTAATGCAAATGAGGTAAAGTTCATTTCATTGTTGTAACCACTTTTGAAATTTTTTTTCCAATAGGCACCCACTCAGCTTTTTATTAAGCTTCTGCCCAACCTGTATCTGAGAGCTAATCACTGTGAAGGAAGAAGTTGGTTAAGAATGAATGCATGGAAAAGGTTCCCATTTTTCAAAACTCTCCAAGCAGCAGAAATACTCCCAGTCTTTTAAATGAAAATGAGGTACCAGACCTATCTGGTAGATATTTCAGGCCTGAAGAGCATTTCAAATATACGTTTTACTGGTCAAAGGTCAATCACAAAAGCCCTGGCTGAAGAAATTCTTGTATTTTGACAAGATCATGCACAATAGTCAGGAACATGTAAACTACAGAGTTGTAATGGTTCATCTAATGTATAGTATCATTCCTGCATCAATGGGCAAAATGCTCAAAAATGTGAAACCCATCTGGAATAACACTATTAGATATACAACACTTTTCCTTAGTGGAATAGGTTTCTGACCTCAAAGAGCAACCACTTTTTGCCCTGAAGCAAGAAAAGTGAAATCTCTGGTGAAAAGGGTTTTGAACAGCTTGTCTGGAACACAGGGGGTCTCAATTTCCTATTTTGCATTACAAATATGTTAAAGTATACAACCGCTCTTTATATGTTTATAAGTTTGTTCATAATGTACAACAGCTGTGCATTTGCCATATATTGTCTTGCTGCTAGTTACAATGAAATCTCCTGCATGAATATCTAACATGCTTTAACAGAAATAGGGATAACGTTTCCAATGTGGCCTTGTTCTTGTTATAGTTTCTGTAAATACATACTTTTCCATCAAGAGATGAAGTGGTAGGAACAGGGGAGACTCAGACACCTTGCTCTAAGTTCCATCACTGGTGTTTGTCATGTCCTGGAGTTGCAGGTCATTGTAATGGTGATGACAGAACTGCCTAGTTTGAGGCTGTCCACTATGATTTGAATCTCAAAAAAAAATTAGCTGCAGGAGTCTAGCAGTTCTGTAGTCAGCATATGCATACACTAAGCTTTTTTGGTGAAATTTTAGACATGTTCTTGGCACCAGAAGACACACTTCTGATGCAGCTGCCATTCCCTGCCAAAGCTCAGCTGTGTTCTTCAAAAACAAAACATAATTTCCTCTCAGCTGATAAGATCGTAGTTTTTAACATGGATGAAGGATGTCTGTTTTCATGTCTTGTTCTTGGATTTGCTAAAATGTTTTGCATAAAATCTCAAAAAAAAACCACCATTCACTTTGAGAAAGACATTCAGCAAACAGAATTGTAGTCTTCCTAAGCAATTGGACGCTGGCAATTTTCTGTTAACCTAAATCTGCAGTGCTAGAACTACTGCCCAGAAAAGATTTGGGTTTTCCTTTTCTAAAATGTCACTGCATACAGTATGACCTCTCTTCTACCCCCTATCAGGATGGTTTTATATCTTCGACTTCAGTAGTCTGCATTCATGTTCGGGTAGTCATTTTGGTGCTAGGAAGTGTATTACTTTGAATGTATTATGTTATGTTTTCATATTTTATTTTATTTCTGTTGTCGAGAAGAGCAGAGATGATAAATTTTGTTCCCTGTGCTCTGACAGGTATTCTCGAAATTGAAACTGCTGAGGATTTAAAAAAAAAATGGTCAGGTAATCATAATCCTATCTCTTTATTAATATGAACTTGTTCCCTACCAGTTTTTTTCCATCACCAAGAAAAATAATTTTTTACTTAAAAACAGTAGAATTTTTTTTTTTTTTTCTGTAGACAAACTCACAGGACAAAATACCATATTACATATTTAAAATCACAAAACATAAAGGCTGCATTTTTTACTGAATGCACAGCTGGCATTGCACATTGTATGTTAAATGTATGGTAAGTATCATGAAAGAAAAATAGTCTGAGATATCTGGAATTATAACACTTTTTTAGATAAACTATGAGAATAATTTTAGTAGTAGAATTGGAATGATTAATCTGTCGATATGTTGATTCTGGTTCTAGTGCTTTTCTATTTTTTTATGTAACTATTTCCACTGGATATTAATTTTTAACCTCTGCATAATAACTGTAGAGTGTTGTGATTTATGTGTTTTTAGAAATATGTAGGATTCTGTTGTTTTTAAAAATGGAACCCTTGAATGGAAAATAATATTTTAAATTATTGTAGTAGCGCATATATATATATATATGCTATATATTTTTGCTGATTGTAGAGCCACATAAGGTTTTATCAACACACTTAACATATTTACAAAGTCATCCTGGTAGCATTGCAGGACCAAGGTGAAGTCACCCTCACAATACTCCTACAGCTGAACAATTTCCTGCTTGTTGTTGCTGGTGAAGTGTCATGGTTTAGCCCCAGCCAGCAACTAAGCACCACGCAGCTGCTCACTCACTCCCCCGCCACCCAGTAGGATGGGGGAGAAAATTGGGAAAAGAAGTAAAACTCGTGGGTTGAGATAAGAAAGGTTTAACAGAACAGAAAAGAAGAAACTAATAATGATAATGATAACACTAATAAAATGACAACAGTAACAATAAAAGGATTGGAATATACAAATGATGCGCAGTGCAATTGCTCACCACCCACCGATCAACACCCAGTTAGTCCCCAAGCGGCAATCCCCCACTCCCACTCCCCCAGTTCCTATACTAGATGGGACGTCCCATGGTATGGAATACCCCGTTGGCCAGTTTGGGTCAGCTGCCCTGGCTGTGTCCTGTGCCAGCTTCTTGTGCCCCTCCAGCTTTCTCGCTGGCTGGGCATCAGAAGCTGAAAATTCCTTGACTGTAGACTAAACGCTACTGGGCAACAACTGAAAACATCAGTGTTATCAACATTCTTCACATACTGAACTCAAAACATAGCACTGTACCAGCTACTAGGAAGACAATTAATTCTATTCCAGCTGAAACCAGGACAACAGAAACACAGAAATTTCAGAGGTCAGATGTGACTGTAAAAAAGGCAAAGTAGTCTCACTGAATAGCTCACCTTTTATTATCAGAGCCTAATTAGCTACCTGGTTATTTATTAATAATGACGTCACAGTAAATATATTTTAAATATAAATATATTTATTCATTACACTGATCTTGTTTTGTTGTTGATTCTTCTTGATCTATTACTGTAACAAACCAGTTTTATAGTCGTCCTTTGTTGTTGTTGATGTTCATATCACATGAATTGTCTCTGTGAAAGCTTGACAACTCTATGTGAAGAGCCAAGTAATATTTTCTGTAGGTACCACTCAGAACATATATTTGTATGTTGTGGAAACAAGTGTGTTTTCATAAGTTTCTGTTAAAGAAAGAAAGAGAGAGTCACTTCTTTATATTTTGAATTTTTCTCTAATGATCATGCATTTCTCAGCTCTAAACTGCAATTAAAACCTTCTTGCCCAGGTAACTGACTGATCATAATGTTTCCTAGATTATTATTATTCACAACATGTGCCGTGTCTCTCAATTAACCTACTGATAGAAGGCCAGTTTGGCTTTAACCAGTAATGCAATAGGATATCTGAATTAGTACGTAGTACCTGGAAATCTAGATTCCCCGGGCTGTGCTCATTATGATAATTAATGAGTGTTGTCCTGTAATATTTTTCATTTTTTGTGGTTTTTTATAAAATATTTGAATATTCAGCAAGGTGCCTGCCTTCTGCTATACACAATATTGATCCCAGAACCATTTATTCGGGCATTTCAGACCTGACTGAGTTTTGCAATATTCCTCAATTACTGCTGGAACTACCTGAGGAGAATGCAGCTCCCAGTTTTGCAGCACACCCTATGGATCGAGCAGAAAGAGTGACAGGGGTAATGCTGCGGTGTTCCTATTTCTCTGTTGCAAACAATTTCATGGAGAGAAGAGGCTTTATTCCATTAGAAAGACTTTGTAAAACTTAGCTTTAGTGTATCTTTAGCATCTGGGGTTGGATATGAATTAAATGCCTCTAGCTACAGCAGTGTAGGTTTGTGGGCTGTATTTACTTTTGGTTTTGATCCATTCACACCAGTCAATGAGGATGTTATTTTCTTTTAGGGCTTTACAAGAGTCCGGACTGCCTGGATTCTTAACAGGCAAATTTCTCTGTTTCTAGTTAGCCTGCTTTCTAAATGCCCTTTACACCATATGAACTCTTCACTTGGTGCTATTCTATCCTGGTTCCAGCTGGGATAGTTAATTGTCTTCCTACTAGCTGGTACAGTGCTATGTTTTGAGTTCAGTATGAGAAGAATGTTGATAACACACTGATGTTTTCAGTTGTTGCTAAGTAGCGTTTAGTCTACAGTCAAGGAATTTTCAGCTTCTGATGCCCAGCCAGCGAGAAAGCTGGAGGGGCACAAGAAGCTGGCACAGGACACAGCCAGGGCAGCTGACCCAAACTGGCCAACAGGGTATTCCATACCATGGGATGTCCCATCTAGTATAGGAACTGGGGGAGTGGGAGTGGGGGATTGCCGCTTGGGGACTAACTGGGTGTTGATCGGTGGGTGGTGAGCAATTGCACTGCGCATCATTTGTATATTCCAATCCTTTTATTGTTACTGTTGTCATTTTATTAGTGTTATCATTATCATTATTAGTTTCTTCTTTTCTGTTCTGTTAAACCTTTCTTATCTCAACCCACGAGTTTTACTTCTTTTCCCAATTTTCTCCCCCATCCTACTGGGTGGCGGGGGAGTGAGTGAGCAGCTGCGTGGTGCTTAGTTGCTGGCTGGGGTTAAACCATGACATATTCTTTAGGACTAGTAGTCCAGAAGAGACTACTAATGTAACTGGGTACTGGGTCTGGCTGGGTTGGAGTTAACTTTCTTTACAGCAGCCGGTATGGTGCTGTGCTTTGGATATGTGACTAAAACAGTGTTGATAACACACTGATATTTTGGCTATTGCTGAGAAATGTTTGCACATCATCAAGGTCTTCTCTTTTTCCTACACTGCCTTCACGTTCCCTCCTGCCCCAGCAAGTAGGCTGGGGGTGGGCAAGGAGCTGGGAAGGTACATAACAGGGATAGCTGACCCGAAGAGGTATTCTGTGCCATATAATGTCATGCTCACCATTAAAACGTGGGACAGAGGAAGAAGAAGGGGAGATTTTGGCTTGTAAGGTAGTCATTGCTGAGAGGCTGGCTGGGCATTAGTCTGCTTGTGGGAAGTGATGAGTGATTTCCTTTGCACTGCTTGTTGTTTTCCTCTTTCCTTTCCCCATTCAACTCTCTTCATTTTGACCCATAAGTTTTCTCACTTCTGGTCATCTTACTGTGTCTCCTTTCTTGCTGGGGATGGGGATTGAGCAAGCAGCCAGCATTGGCTGCTGGCCAGGGTCAACCCACCACAGACTGCAAATAAATACTACACAAACACTTATTATGTGGATGCACGTATGCGTGTGTAATCTGTAAAACTCATGATATTTGGATCATTACCATTGGGAGGTCTTTACAGGGAGAAATCATGACACATGATAGTAACAGAGGAAGTAACTCTGATTAGTAGTAACAGAGAACAAACTAGCTAATGACTTAGAGTCCCTGGATATGTCTATGCATCTCTCCCTGTCAGTATAAGACATTTGACAAAAACTGGCACTGTTGCTAAAATCTAAGATGAAACTCTTGCATGTATACCATGTTTAGCATCTTGAACTTACTTATGCACTGCAAGGGCTTATTTGCTGGAAATAAGTACAAATTAAAGAGCTGAAGAAACCAGACATCATTATTTCCAGGTGTGTGTGTGTATTAATTACTGTAGGCAAATGATTTTAGACCTTTAGAAAAACTGATTAAATGAAATTGAAAGTTCTACCTTAATTTTCATTGCACAAACTCAGTAGTTTTCATGTGCTGTTTTCTGAATAAAGTTTATCAGTAAGTCAGACCAGGTCCTCTCTATCTTTACACAGCTCTTAATTTAAATAATATTCTTTACACTATATTTCCATCGCTAAGCTAAATAAAATACATTAAAAATACTACATATTTGAAACAAAGCTATTTATATAGGTAGGTGTTAAGACCAACTAGGAGATCCACAAAAATGTTCCTTCTAAATGGTTAAACATTCACAATAAACTCTGACATGAGGAAGACAAATTATTTTATTATCAAATTGTTATAAAATCAAATATAATATTGATGAGTTTTGGTGTGACAAACAGAAATAGCTTCCAGTTAAACAGTCAAAGGCTTGAGGGATTCATTGACATGAGCTGTAGCCGCAACTTTCTTAAAAATCATACTGGTATTTTCTAGCAAACTATGGCGATAAAGATAAGGATCTGTGGAAAGTTCAAGTTTTCAGGACCTGAGCTCACTCAGAATTACTGAGCACCAGTATTTCAAAGCATATTTTCAAAATTCAGTGGAACTTTCACAACAGTTTTGGGCAGATAATCTGTCTGAAAAGCTCAGTCTCATGGAAGTTGTCTATTTTTCTTTTGCATTACAATGGGAGATTTCTTTGAAGAACCTCAGATCCTTTGTGCATCATAGATGCAACACTAGAGTCCACTGCTATGATCATGAGCAGGAAGTCAAGTTGTATAAGACACAACTTTGCTTGCAGACCTTTAAAATACACAGCTGGAGAAATTACCAGAGTACTGCTGTATGTTGGATGTTTCACAGTGTTACAATGGCATTGAATACTTTGCCTAAAGGAAGAAGATGGGATTGAGAACATAATTTCTGATAATCGAGAGGGAAAAAGGGTACAAGGATAATGAAAAGGTAGAGAAAATAGATAGGAGTAGCTGAGCTGGAAACCAAAGCACATAGTTGGAACTAATAGTTTTTCTTACATTGTCAGAGACAGTGCTATGCATTGGAGGCTAATTAGACAAAATAGATAAGTCACTTCTAAGCAAAATGAACTTGAAAAAGAACTTTTACATGTTTTTGACAAGTCAAAATTTTATGTAAAGCTGTATCTCAGCAAATCCTCAAAAGACTTCACTTTTTTTAGTAAATAATAGTACATTGGACTGAGTGTGCAAGAGTATTTCAGTCAGCAGTGATAAGTGGGTTGTACAGCATTCAGGGATAGCTTACTCCATTTATTTTAAGTTTTCACTTGATACTGAACTATCAAAGCGTTCAGTAGCTCATGTTGTCTTGGGGGAATTTCACATGAGGTAGCCAGAAACATGCCATTCAGTGACATGAAATCTAGAATTTATTTAATAAATGGGATAGGTATAGTGGGTGGATAGCAATTTCTATTCTAAGGTCTCTATTCTACCACACAGGTGTGTGCTCTGTAGATGAGATACACCAGCCAAGGCATCCAGTCCAGCTGTGCCTAGCACCGTGGGCTCAGGGAAACAGGGTATGTTCTCCAGCTAGTCAAAGTGTTTGAGTCTTTGCTGACAGCCTCTTTGACTTCCTCCTTATTTAAAACTGGTGTTACCTGGATCACTACCATATTCTGTCCTCTCATCCCAAATGTATCTAAAACTCTTCGTCTGAGCTTTGTGTTTTTCTCCAGTGCATACTGAATTCATTAAGAGCAGAAGAGATACAGCCCAGTTCTTCAGGTACGGATCCCCCATAACAATTGCCTGCGCTTTCTTTGGGTTCCCAGCACATACCAGAATCATCTAATGAGAAAGAACAGAGCAGATATAATCAAAGTCTCATTTTTAATGAGTGATACATTTGTTCAGGCTTTACCCTGTGACATACATGTAAAAACTTAATTATATTTGCAGCTTTCTCATCCTTCCCTATCCCTGTCATTTTTTGTCTCATTAACTGACTCTCTGTTTCTGGCAGGTGGACTACTACATGCACAGCTAAAGTACGTAAAGTATTTTTCTAAAATTACTTTACCAGGTCAGCAATGCCTGGTCGTTATTGACGGGAGGTGAGACAGGAGAACAAAAGGGGTGGGAAACAGTATCGTAAAGGTTCTGAGACTTTAAATCTGAAGAGGATTTCCCTTCCTATTCTGAATTCTCCTGGAATGCTGCTTTCAAAAGGCAGGCTGTCCTTATCATCAGGGCCATGAGGTTCAGATTTCCAGTAAGAGTCAAAGCTCAATGCCAAGGGTCTGCCTCAGGTCATGTAGGCTTACTGTTGCCACCATGGTTAAATATCGCAGTCACTGTAACTGATGGAGTGCAGCTAAGTCATACAGCTAGCTCTTGATTGGCGCCATTGTTGCATCCTTAAATTTGGGTAATGGGTGTCTGTTCATACTAACTACACCCAGTGAGAATGTTCAGCCCAGGTTGTGAACAAAGCCCAAATTGGCAGCGCAGGAGGCACAGCAAGGTGCCTGGACTCCACCAATACTGTGCTTCACTCCAGGAGGAGTTACAGAGGAGGAAAACAGAGTTCATTGTAAAATAGACCTGAAATAACTGGGACTAAGTTGCATATTTGCTTGCAATAGCATGGGACAGGAAGGATCCTGGAGGTTTCTTACAGGGCTCCTATGTTCTGGGTGAAAAAACACAGCTGCAGAGAGTCTTGTATAAAACCCCAACTCCAACCCACACTCTGTAGGCCTTCACTAGTCATGTCTAGTTTATTTGTTATGTCATACGTACTAGTATGTCATACCAGATTATGTGTATGATCAACATATTAGTATTTCATAGGCCATATGACATGCAATGTACAATACATTGCATACAGTGTACCACATATCTGGTAATAACACAGCCTTCAATGTTAAAGGAAAGGCTAGCTTGAAGATGGTCCTGATTGTCACTATGGCAAAGGAGTTGCATGGGAGAGAAGATGGATAGAACACTACAACTCTAAAGATCCTTCAGCAATTTCAAGTTTCTGTGTAAAGGTCAGGCAATAAGAGCAAGCTCTGATTAAAATTTCACCCAGGTTGTTACACTTTATCTTGAATTGGCAGAAAAGCAGGTTAACGGACTCTTTTGTGCTGGGCAAGCTGCTTCACCAATTCTGATGATCTTTGAAGGCTCCTTGATGGAAAAGCAAGGTCTTGACTGTTATATTAGTGCCAAGGAATAATGCTTACAGGATAAGCCAAGAGTTTGAATGAGTCCTTTTTTTTTTTTCCCTCTGAGTCTCCAAGTATTCTCTGAGACACTCATACTTTTTAGTTCTGCTTTCTGTTGGAAAAACAACTTTACTGTTTTTCACTAAAGAGGTATTCAGTTTTCTCTCCCAGTGGTGGCAGTAGTGCAGCTTAATTACGATGGTGGTAGGTTCCAACAGATTTTTGTAGTGGAGATACTGTTGCATTGAGCAAAGAAATTCCAGCAATACCATGAAAAAGAACATAAAGCAGGTGAATAATAACAAGCTGTTAGTAACCACGAGGCACTGATGATTTTACAGTAAATTACAAAATCTTTAGTGGTTATAGTGCGTTGGAAATTCAGATGTAGTGGACAAGTTTTTTCTACACTGATAACTGTGACACATTCCAGCAATTATTTTATTGCTTAAGATATGAAGGGAAAGAAAAATAAATAAGCATATAAAATTATAGTCCAAAACCATAGTCTGACTGAGGGAGGAATTAAATAATTTTATCACTTCACCAAATACTGTTTTCTGTTGCAACAAAAAGTTGAAAAAGTAAAAATTTACACAGAAATATTTCCAAAATATATGTTAAATTGTTTCCTTGACTCATTCCAAATGTTTTTCCTGAATGGTTTTAGGTATTGATATATTCTATGTTTTCTTTAAGCTATAAAAGTATATAATCTTATAAGGAAACCTAAGCTTTTATTCTCCTCTCCATTTGTCAATGAAGATTCTTACATTTAAATAAAAATACCTCAATAATATCTTGTGTATGGAAAAAAAATCAATAGCTTGTTATGGTCCTTTCTCCTATGAGCCACAGGAGCCTTGTAGCCATAGCTTGACCATGTTTTAAGACTGAAACTAGTTTTCTTTTAGTTAAATTACAAAGGAGTTACTCTATCTGTTATTCTATTTAGATTACTTAAAATATCTTCTCAGAGCATTCTTTACATCTGCTTACAGTTTTTCTCAAAACTATTTCACGCAATATTTTTGAGAAGTGCAGAACTAAGCAAGCTTTTGAATGAAGGCAAGTTTACATCTGTGAATGGTGCACAAGACCACTAAACTATTACCAACCTGAACTGCTACATTCCTTGGCAGAACACAGTGCTGTATGCCCTGATACTACCTGAAGTCTCGAAAGCCATGTGACTGCATTGGTGCAGTGAAGATGGTTTTTCTGGGCTGATTAATTTGGGTGAGCACAGAACTGATTTGCCCCACAACCTCTTTTTTTAGCATTAGCTCCATCATTGCTAGCTCACGGTTTCAGCAGGGCATCCCATTATGCAGTGCAGGCACACTAGGTGTCCGTTAGTCTCTTGCAAACTTCCCCCATTAATATTCTTCTGACTTTCTTTTCAAAATTGTGTATACAGTTGTTATTATCCTATGTAAAACCAAGGGGAAAAAAGCTGTTGATTGATGCTAAAAATGTAGGGAAGAAAACTGAACTGAAAAATATGTAACCTGTGATCTAGATTTGCCCAGTTACAAAGTGTGCTGCAGACGATCTGCTGGGTACTATCTCTCGCTCTTTCACTCACAAATGTCTGTGTATTCCTCTCTCTTCTTGCCTTTTATTTACAGGTAAATAGAAAGATATGTTTCACTGTAATACCTAATTTTTCAGTGTTTGGAGACATTTAGCCTTATATTAATAATTTTTATAGAATGATAGAATCATAGAACAGTTTGGGTTGGAAGAGACCTTTAAAGGTCATCTAGTCTAACCCCCCTGCAATGAGCAGAGATATATTCCACTAGATCAGGTTGCTCAGAGCCTCATCCAACCTGAACTTGAAAGTTTCCAGCGATGGGGCATCTAACACCTCTCTGGGCAACGTGTTCCAGTGTTTCACCACCCTCATCACAAAAAATTTCTTCCATAGGAAAACAAGAAACCAGAAGGTTTTTCAGATGAGGTCTTCTTGCAGGCATATAATTATGGCCTGTTTCCAAAAACAGTTCAAAGATGAAATTTAAGGGAAATGTGCCAAAGAGCTTTTTTTGTCAGAGGAGAGGCCACATATTAATCCTGGTGCTCATGCAGAGCTACAGTGAAATCAATGAATCTTCATACAGTGAACTATTGGTGTGGACAAAGTTATAAGAGCTTATTCTTTGTCTAGGTGTGAGTGGCTTTGCCTTTCATATTCAATATAATTTTATGTTAACATAAAAAGGCATATGTCTTGTTTATACTTTAGATACCTGTCTTTGATTTTTGTATTATTTACTATTATTTTATAACATACAATTATAATAATTACTTTATACAGCACATTATCAATGTTAACTGAGATGTTCTCTAGAGAACCAAACAGAAATGCTTTCTAATAGACTCACTAATAGAATATTTCTCTCTGGATACTGTTTTATACTAGATTTATTATAAGGCACATCAATGAGATCTGACATCAAGATGATGCTCAACTAGTGCACTAAATTCAAAGCCAATCATAGTAAATTTCACAAAAGACAATTCTGACAGATAATTGTGTGACAAAAAAGGAAAATCCTTGTATAGTAGCTTCTTACAAACTGAGACTGTAATTCAGATGAATAATTTACTGTTTGTAAAAAAAACCAAACACCTGTAGAAATATAGGTGTAAGAGACAGTACAAAGCAAAAGATCTTTGTTCATACTGCTACCCAGCCTGAAAGAGATTAAACTCACATTGTCCTTATCCAGTGCCCCAAAGGTGCAGGCCACAGATTAGATTTTTCCCTTTCAGCTTCTGGAAACTGAAATGCACAGAAATGCAAGTTTTGAAGGTACAGAAAGAGACAAATCGGGAAAATTTTGATCTGTCCTAGGACACTGACAGAAGAGATTTTGGTTGCTGTTTCCTTAGCTTATTTTTCAGTTTTAGCCAGTGTATAAGCTAATGTATGTTTTCCAGAGAGGTAGCTCTGGATGCCCAGTTCTGCATTCTCTTAGCTGAGTGCTGTCAACACTATGGCTAAGCAAAGCCTACTCCTGTCTCCCATTTCAGAAACCCAAATCTTTGCCTTTTTGACCACACACCTGGCTAAAGGTGATGGGAATGTGTTCAGTCAGAATACCTACAGCTAAGTATGGGCAGGTATGAGCCCAAACTTGGGCAATTCCCTGTAGTGTGAGAGCTATGGGTTCAGTCTCCCTGGACAGGGCTCACCACAGAGATATCCCACTTCTTGAGAGAGTCTTCCGATATTTCAACTGCAATGCAGGAGATAGCTATTACCATTATTTTTACTTGTCCATCCTCTTAGCCACCTAGAAGAAGTGCAGAAGGCCACTAAGCACAATGGACTGTTTCCCCCAGCCAACTAGCACTGGGCATTTCCCAGTGGCTCCCTGCAGTCTTAGTGGGAAGGGTTAATTCTAGTACCCTGGACTGTCTTGTACAATCAGCAGGGTAAAGTTGTGTGGGCTGAATGGTTTGGATCACCTTTAGTGAATCTTAAGTACTTTCAACTCAGTTCATAGGACATCATGGATAAATTTGCAGTTCTCTTTAATCCCCCTTCTCTGGACTAAGAAAATTAAAGTGAAAAGTGCCCCAAACCAGTATCTAGATTAGATGAACCATTAGACACCATTCCAAATAATTAGTATAAAATAATATTTAGTATTTTCCAGAAGTGAGAGTGAACTCACTGTGGAGTTAAGGTAGTCTTAAGCAACTGAAGAGCCTGTTAAAAATACCTAAAGAGAATAAAGAAAGGAATATTTTTTCCCAGCATTTTTATTTTCTCTTCCTTAAATCTTACCCTGTAAATGTCTGTGAAATGCCTGGTTCAGTAACATCAGCATAGTATAATTTCCATAACAGCTGGTGCTTAGACAAAATTCTGATTATATTTAGGGTCATGAGAGTAAAGGTCAGTGACAGACAGGAGCAGAAGCAATAAATGCACTGTATAGTGTGCATTTCTTTCTCATTCATAGTGCTAGTCTTACTCCCTACGCACAACAAAGCAAGTAGCAGTGTGTATGGAGTGGAGTTAATAAGGGGTGAAAGCATTCTCTGTGTGGCTTCTTGTATTCCCTGTAATGTTACTTGTTATTTCCTCACACATAAAATAGCATTAGCAGGCTGATATGGTTAAGACTAATGAGTCATTGATTCTCATCCAAGAAGCCAATTAACATGATGGGTTTTCTTCCAGTCTGTTGTGGTGATAAATTAATTAACATCTTCCATGCCACAGGCCAGTAAAATTGTCAGTAGGATGTGTCTGGCATTTAAGGCAATTTGTTCATCCAAATTATACTACTTTTTATTTCTGCCTTTGTTAACAGTATTTTAATAATATGTAGCCACATCTCCTTAGTGGACTTCTCTGTGCTGCAAGTAGAAGCATTCATGAAAGCCAAATGGGTGGGAAAAGTTAACCTTGCAATATTCATTCATATTAGCTGGTACCTGTTTTATCTGTTTCACTTCAAATTTCTGTTATAGAAGACATAAGCAATGGTAGAAGCAGTATCCCTTTCCAAGTGAAAAGATGATCAGTTTTGAAGTCTAAAATATATGTTATGTATAAAGTAAGAAAAAGAATAAAAACAAATATTGTAAACAGCTGTAGGCAAAATAAACAGAAGATACTGTAATTTTATGATATTTTTAAAAACCAACCAAACAAACAAATACAAAACAAGAAAAAGAACAATGATCCTTGTGTCTGGCAGGTAAGATGAAATGCTTGTGTAAGGTGCTTGTATCTTATATTCAGTAGATGTAATATGACATAGAATCATAGAATCATTTAGGTTGGAAAAGACCTTCAAGATCATCGAGTCCAACCATCATCCATGCCCACTAAACCATGTTCTGGAGTACCTTGTCTATG
>NW_010972621.1:848134-848482 GCF_000737465.1 Haliaeetus leucocephalus
GAGCCAGGCCAATCATTTTCCTCTGTGGTTCGACTTGCGGCACAGGGGCATAGCCTGGTCCTGAGCCATTAAGATTTCCTTCTTAAAGAATGTCCATCCCTCCTGGACCCCTTTGCCCTTCAGGACCGTCTCCCAAGGGACTCTCTCAACCAGTGCCTTGAAGAGGCCAAAGTTAGCCCTCCGGAAGTCCATAGTGGTGGTTTTGCTGACCACCTTCCTTGCCTCACCAAGAACTGAAAATTCTATCATTTCATAGTCGCTAAGCCCAAGACAGCCTCCAACCATCACACCTCCCACCAGTCCTTCCCTGTTCGTAAACAATAGATCTAGCAAGGCTCCTCCCCTGGT
>NW_010972621.1:848936-886358 GCF_000737465.1 Haliaeetus leucocephalus
TGCTGCACGATGGCTTCCAGCTCCTCCTGTTTATTGCCCATGCTGCGTACATTGGCATAGATGCATTTCAGCTGGGTTATCGAATCCACCCCTAACATCGGCATGCTGCCCCCAGGCTCATCTCTGGTGCACCTAGTTTTATCCCTTACCCCCTTCAGACCTAGTTGAGGTTTAGATGTAATAGATGTGATATCTTCATGTAATAGATGTGATATCTTCAGGTCAAATTTTGGCTTATTTAAAGGAAATTTCATTGCCTCTATGAATGTTTAGGTTTGAGAGTAAGTACTAAGGAAAAATGGCCACAATCCTTTTTTTTTCCTAAAGTCAGGGCCAAGTTTTTGTTGAGCATGACTTGAAGCACAGGTTAGAAGTTCTTGAGGTGATGATCAAATATCCATTTGGGTACCTTCCAGGATAAAAAAGTGACTAGAGAGTCAAGGAGAGTTCTTTAGTGGAAGGAGTCAAGACTAAAATGAATAAAGGAATGAAAGATGCAGTAATTCTTATTTTTGCTTCTCTAACTGATTATATATCATTGCTACATGTCTTTTAGCTTCCTGGACTGTCAGACTCCCTGTTGTTTTCAGACAATCATATAGCCTTATCAACCAGAATGGCTTTTTGCTATCCATGTCTTATGTACAGGTTGCTATCCTTTTGCTGTCATGCAGATTTTGAAAGACTGTCTTTGTGGTCTTGGGTACTGTAAAAACTCAGAGAGGCAACAGCTTGCTTATTAGTAGACGTGTAGGTACTCAGCACTAGTTCATTGGAATGTGAATGTAATTCCTGCAGGTTTCCAGGGACAGTACAGCTGTTGGTTTTCACCTGTTGGGTTCTCCATGTTTTCCTGCATGGATCACTATCTTACAAGAAGGTCATAAATAGAGTTGGAGAGTAATAGATTTTTTTTTATAGGAAATTACAATATTCTGAAAAAAAAATCTGAAACCAGAATACATCTCCCCTAGCACAATAATTCTGAAAAAACACTTATCAAGACCTATCAAAGTATTTCAGTATAGTTGATATATTTTGATTTCCATTCATTGTGTTGTAAAATGTATGTTACATAGAACAAAGACGGAGTCTTCACTTAAAATTGGTGATAGAGAAATTAATAAATACTTGCTAACAAAAAGGACAGCTCTAAGCAGTAATATACATATCTTGTGCTTCAAAAATCTAATTTCAACAACCAAAGATATATATATAAAAATATATACAAATACTTTAGTACCTTCCAAAGCTGTCTAGCATAACATAGTCAGAGACTCTCAGGAACAATTAATGTAGTGTTTATCTGACAGCAGATACTTTGGCATCTGGCGTTGTGCAGGCAAGAGAAAGCAGATTTCCACCCACCATATATGGCCTTTTATCCCAGAAGATACCTTGCAGCAAATCACTTTGCCCACCACTACATTACAGCAACTTTTGAGAAGAAAAGCAATAGCTATATAAAAATATTAAGTATTTCATGATGGTTCAGAGCCAGAAGTTTAAAAGCTCTACAGGCAATTGAAAATAAAAGGATGGGATTCAGTCAGTTTGTAAGTACACAAAGTAAAATGTGTTAAGAACTGTAGTGATAACAACCCCATACACAAAAAACTGCCTCTGAAATGGTAATAGCTGCAAACAATCAGTATCTCTGCTTTGCATCTCATCTGAAAGTCCTTTCAGGTCAGTGACACTTTGTGCAGGAAAGCTGCTTCTCCACTGTTTGAATCTGGATAGTGTTGAAGTACAACAATAAATTAACACTGCACTAGAATTTTAGTGAAAGTTGTTACATTGCTTTGTGATTTTTATTTTTTTAGGTAAATCCCACTTGCTCACTGTTATGGACTCCAGATCAAGTCTGTGGTTATAATGGTGCTATAACTCCTCATAAGAATAAGCTGAGCAGGATACGGCTCATGGAGCACCCCTTTCTGATTTCATTCCCCTTCACACTGAACAAAGATATTCAGAAAATGAAAGAGAGCCATCCAAATGGAAGTGTAACTATCATGTGTGTCTGTCTATCTCTCTTTTCTTCTAGTCTATCCATCATGTAAGAAGAACACTTGCTGTAAGCATATATATATTTCTTAGTGATTTCACAGTTGTTAGTCAAAGCATTATTGGAAGCATTTGCAAGATCTCTTGTCTTATGGTTTGTTCATGTTTGTGCAATGACAGCTGAATGTAATGCATCATTTATTTCTTTCACAATAATATCTTCTTATCTTCATAATGGCCATCATTCTCCTTTTGTGCTATATCTCCCCCCTCTATCTATAAACAGACATACCACAATGTATTTCTGAGTTCTAAATAACTTCCTAAATAAGGAATCACTATACTTAACTTTTTTAAATATATACCTTTTTCTAGCAGACAAGATATGCTTAAAAACACAACCTCAGTTTTGGCTAAAAAGAAGAAAGTGCAAAGAAATCTTGAGTTTGTGCTAGTTTAGGAAGCTGTGTGACTGATCTTTTTTAAGTTTAAGCAAGACTTAACATACTCTTAGTTATCTCACACTATGCTCCTCTGAGGTAACTGCGAGTTTGCTGGTTCCCATGAAAGTGGTGGCCCAACCTTTTTTGAGTTGTTTGTTTGCCTGTTTCTTTGTAGCCAAGGAAAAGGAGCCATGCAGCTATGATAGCAGTTGTTTGCTTACTTTAGAGGATTTATTCATAGGTGTGGGTAGCTGTGTATCCTATGTCAACAGTAGTGAGGTAATTTATTCAGTAATTTATATTTTTAAAATTTAATTTGTATGACTATGGACTAATACAATTCGATTCTTAGATGTGTATGATTATTAATGTATGTTTCTTCACACTTTGCCTAGCTGTAGTCCACAATCAGGTACATATTTATAAATTATATTTCCTTATGTGGGTTCCAGTGAGAGCTATAGTCCCCACTTTACCATCTCAGGCAGCAACCAGTTGCTGATGGAAGTAATCAGCCTCCATTTCAAGTTACTTTTTGGGAGAAGAAGTATTCATTTCACAAACACAAAGTGGTCAGTCTCACTTTAGCCAACACTAATGGACTACAGTAAACAATTATGACTGTCAATGATTGCTTTTCTTGAAATCCTTTATCCATGACTAAGTATGGTGTGTGGTTTCAACCCTATTGACTGAATTAACTATTAAAATACTATATTTTAAACATATGAGTAACATACAAGTTATAGATGTTTATTTACTTATATTGGGAAAGGTATCTTTCTACGGAAAAACTAAGTGTATCTAACAAGTCATTTTTCTCCTACTTCCATTTTTTAGAATAATGTAGACACAGATGCTGTTGAAATTTATATATGATTACAAATATTTCAAGTTTAGGGAGGAACAGTAGAACAAAATTCTACTTTGTAACCTAATCTATTTCTTCAATTTCTTCACAGAGTGTCCAGTATGCACAACTATTGTTAGAACTCAATTCGTATTATTTTTCATCTTTCATTTTACTTTTCTTTTTTTTCTTTTAAAGAAAACATCTCTCTCCTCAGGAGAGGGGATGATGGGAATGACATTCAATGTGAAAAAAGGCTTGTTTTTTTTCTTTCGGCAGGACTGGTAGCTTGAACAGAAATGTTCTCGAATGAGTTAATACTTCAATAGATAATGTGAAGGATAAGCTATTCATTTCTTCTCTGTCAGCCAGCACATCGTACTAAAGGCAGAATGACTAGTTGCTTCATAATCTGTTTAAAATGTTCCAAGGAGAAAAGTAGTGTGTGAGTTCACACTATGAACTCAGTCTGACTGATGTAAGCTAGAGGTTTCTTGCTAATAATGTTAAAATATTGAATTTTTAAAAACAGGCACATATACATATGTACTGGAAAAGGTCCAGCAATTTGTCATTGAAGAAATGCTGTATCCAGTATGGTGAAATTGAATATTAGACTTGTTGTCATGCAAAAGAAAGTGGTGGAAAGGATAAACGTTAGCAGTAGCTTATTTACAAGTTGGCATGACTTGATTATAATTTTTATAATATATAGTATAATATTAGTATTACATATAATATAATATAAAGATGAAGAATTAAGGCATAAGTATTTTTATATTTTTAATTTAAAAGGCCTAGTGTCACAAGTCTGAAAGCAATGACGAGCCAAATCACCTTAGAGAAAAATATAAACAACATATGTATGAAGTGTAACTAGCAACTGCTGATGGATCTTTCATAAAATTCATAAACCCCACAATTCTGGAGAATGTTGCATGGGTTTAAGAACATAAAACTGGCAGAGAGAAGTGATGTAATTCCTAAAACATAAAAGAGACATATCACACTTGAAACTAAAAGGGTATTGTTGGTCATTAATATAAATTAAAAGGTAAAACTTCTGTAAATTGACAAGGGAAGTAAAATTTCAAAGATGATATTGGCATCTGGGAATGAAAGGATTTATTTTTCTTTCTGGAAAGTATACAAGAATCAAAAGACCTTTTAATGATACTATTGAGAAATCACTGAGAAAAAGGTAGATATAAGAATTATTAAGAGCATTTTACGGTTTTGTTGTGTATGAAGTGAAGAGTAGTTATTGAAATGCTTTCAATTGTAATAAGAACTGAGATGGATGTTAAGCAGCAGCTTCTGAGGAAGCTTTCAAGAGCTGCTTAGCTGGTTCATTAATAAATCATGGCAAACTAGAGTAGTCCCAGAGGAAGGGAAAAATACTAACCAAAAATATTCAGGTATGGACTTCTAGGTGTCACAACAGCCCTTAGCAAAATACTGAACTAATATGAAACTCAACTCAGCAAGAATAACCAGAAAGACAATCCAGTTAACACTCATTAATGTTTTTTTAATATGAAAACAGAAGTCTTTATGTTTGCTTGATATCTTACTGTCTTGGTTATCTTGATTATCTTAAAGAATTACTTAACAAAGAAATAAATGAAATAATAATCATAGACTTCTAGGATGCAGTCTTAAGATAGTGTTTTTAAAAAGACACCAAACTGGTACAATACCTTAAAGAGACTGAATCTGGTAGATTTCAAAATGAAAGTATAAGCTAGCGATGACTGTGAAGTGGGTAAGCTTCATATGGATTTGTTCTTGCTCCAACATTATTTAGCATTTTTATTAGTGGCTTAGAAGAAAACTAGAAAACTTAGAAGAAAATTATTATAATAAAAGTTATCTCAATACACAGACCTACTGAGAGAAAATTTAAATAATGAAGAATACACTGATGGATCCGGATTACTTGGTAATCTGTAAAAAAGCAAATGATATCCATTTTTATATCAACATTCAAAGTGATACATCAGGAAGTAAAGAAGGTAGTTTCTGTTGACTTAAAGTGTAGGATCCTAAGATGGTATGAAGTGCTCCTGAATAAAGTTGGAGGACACAAGGATAATCAAATAAACGTGAGACCTTGGTACAACAGTGTTATCAAAAGTCACTATTGCGCTCTTTAGCTGCAGTAACATGACTCTTGAGTAAGAGCTTGAAAGCTAGCACAGGTACAACTTATTTTGAAGTAATATGCCCAGTTCAGCTGCCAGCAAATTCTGCAACATCTCATTCACCTGAAGAACATTCAGCAAGAATCATACTAATGCTTAACGCAGAGGGGAACTAAATAAGTACCAACTACTTATTTTAACAAATTTGTAGATACTTTAATAACTAGCATAAATGTAGCAAACAGAGACTTTTCAGTCCAGCAGCCAAGGCTACCGTAAGGTACTATCATTCAAATGTAAAGCAAGCCAAATTAAAATGATAATTCCTTTTAAAAAGCTCATGAACCCAGATACTAAAGACTTCACACCATCCCTCTCTGTGTCTCTAAATTTTAGATCCTGGTTTCTCCTTGGATATTGCCATTGTTCAGCAATAATTAATTCATTAAAACATAGAGCTTCTGTTGAACTAGAAGTCAGACTAGGTGATTACAAAAGGTTCCTCAGGAGTTACTAAAGTTCAATCTTCTGGACTAATTCTTTTCTCTGTCACTGCCCCCTTGCTATCCAGAATGATCCTGCTAAACATCACTGGCAGCACGGCTAGTCCCAGCTAGGTACTCCTTGCTCTGCTTGCTTTTGCTTCTTCATGTTTCTACATTTTATGACAATGACAAGTCCTTCTTAGATTCTTATTTCACACACCTGTGTGCATATTGTCAAGTTTTTACATTTTTTAGAATTCCATCTTAATGGAAGGGCTCCATATTTACCCTGCCATGACTGCCAGTAAGTGAAATGCAAAAAGAAGATAGATTTTGTTGTCTATAATACAGAATAGCACCTTGTAGTATTTAATTTTAAATAAATAACCCTTTATTACAAGGGTTATAAAGAAAGATTCTGAAACACATTCCCCACCCACCAACCCTCATGGCTTATTGATGTGTTAGAAACCATGGAAGAGCCTCAGAACAGTCACATAAGAATTAGAGTTTCTCCCCCCAAAAAGGTGGTGGGATCAATAGCCCAACTAAAGTGCATCTACACCAGAGCATGTAGCATGGACAGCAAACAGGAGGAGCTGGAAGCCGTTGTGCAGATGGAAAACTATGATATAGTTGCAAACATGGAAACATGGTGGGATGACACACATAACTGGAGTGGTGCAATGGATGGCTATAAACTCTTCAGAAGTGATAGGTAAGGAAGAAGAGGCAGTGGGGTAGCCCTGTGTTTTAGGGAGTGTTTTGACTGTCTAGAGCTTGACAATGGTGATGAAAGGGTTGAGTGTTTATGGGTTACAATGAGGGGAAAGGCCAACAAGGCAGATACCAGGGTGGGAGTCTGTTACAGATGACCTAACCAGGATGAAGAGACAGGTGAAATATTCTATAAGCAGCTGGGAGAAGTCTCACAATCACCAGCCCTTGTTCTCATGGGGGACTTCAACTTCCCAGATGTCTGCTGGAAATACAATACAGCAGAGAGGAAACAGTCCAGGAGGTTCCTGGAGTGTATGGAAGATATAACTTCCTGACACAGCTGGTGAGTGAGCCAACTAGGGAAGGTGCCCCGCTGGACCTGTTTTTTGTGAACAGAGAAGAACTCATGGGTGATGTGATCGTTGGTGGCTGTCTTGAGCATAGTGATCATGAAATGATAGAGTTTTCAATTCTTGGAGAAGTAAGGAGGAGGGTCAGCAGAACTGCTACCTTGGATGTCCAGAGGGCAGACTTTGGTGTGTTTAGGGGCCTGGTGGACAGAGTCCCTTGGGAAGCAGTCCTGAAGGGCAAAGGAGTCCAGGAAGGCTGGACTTTCTTCAAGAAGGAAATCCTAAAGGTGTAGGATCACACTGTCCCTATGTGCCAAAAGACAAGCTGGCAGGGAAGGAGACCAGCCTAGCTGAACAGAGAGATTTGGCTGGAACTCAAGGGAAAAAAGAGAGTTTATGAGCTTTGGAAGAAGGGGCAGGCAACTGAGGAGGACTACAAAGATGTCATGAGTTTACGCAAGAAGAAAATTGGAAGGGCTAAAGCCCAACTAGAACTTAATCTGGCTACTGCTGTAAAAGACAATAAAAAATATTTCTATAAATGCATTAGCAACAAAAGGAGGGCTAAGGAGGATCTCCATCCTTTATTGAATGCATGGGGAAACATAGTGACAAAGGATGAGGAAAAGGCTGAGGTACTTACTTAATGACTTCTTTGCCTCAGTCTTTAATAGTAAGACCAGTTGTTCTCAGGGTACCCAGCTCGCTGAGCTGGAAGACAGGGACGGGGAGCAGAATGAAGCCCGCATAATCCAAAGGGAAATGGGCAGCGACCTGCTACACCACTTAGACGTGCACAAGTCTATGGGGTCAGATAGGATCCACCCAAGAGTACTGAGGAAGCTGGCAGAAGTGCTCACCAAGCCACTTTCCATCATTTATCAGCAGTCCTGGCTAACCAGGGAGGTCCCAGTTGACTAGAGGTTAGCAATTGTGACATCCATCTACAAGAAGGCCTGGAAGGACGATCTGGGGAACTACAGGCCTCTCAGTCTGACATCAGTGCCAGGGAAGGTTATGGAGCACATCATCTTGAGTGCCATCACACAGCATGTACAGGACAACCAGGTGATCAGTCCCAGTCAGCATGGGTTTATGAAAGGCAGGTCCTGCTTGACTAACCTGATCTCAGTCTATGACAAGACAACACACTTAGTGGATGAGGGAAAGGCTGTGGATTTTGTTTACCTGGACTTTAGTAAAGCCTTTGACTCTTTCCCACAGCATTCTCCTGGAGAAACTGGCTGGTCATGGCTTGGATGGCTGTACTCTTCACTGGGTAAAAAACTGTCTGGATGGCCAGGCCTAAAGAGTGGTGGTGAATGGAGTTAAATCAAGTTGGTGACCAGTCACAGGTGACATTTCCCAGGGCTCAGTATTGGGGCCAGTTCTGTTTAATATCTCTTATCAATGATCTGGACGAGGGGATCAAGTGCACCCTCAGCCAGTTTCCAGTTGAACCCAAGCTGGGTAGGAGTATTGATCTGCTTGAGCGTAGAAAGGCTCTACAGAGGGCTCCAGACAGGCTGGATCAATGGCGCAAGGCCACTTGTATGAGATTCAACAAGGCCAAGTGCCAGGTCCTGCACTTGGGTCACAACAACCCCATGCAATGCTATAGGCTTGGGGAAGAGTGGCTAGAAAGCTGTCTGGTGGAAAAGGACCTGGGGGTGTTGGTCGACAGCTGATGAGCCAGCAGTGTGCCCAGGTGGCCAAGAAGGCTAACAGCATCCTGGCCTGTATCGGAAATAGTGTGGCCAGCAGGACTAGGGAAGTGATTGTCCCTTTGTTGTCGGCACTGGTGAGACTGCACCTTGAATACTGTGTTCAGTTTTGGGCCCCTCACTACAAGAAAGACATTGAGGTACTGGAGCATGTCCAAAGAAGAGCAATGAAGATGGTGAAGGGTCTGGAGAACAAGTGGCTGAGGGAACTGGGTTGTTTAGTCTGGAGGAAAGGAGGCTGAGGTGAGACTTTATTGCTCTCTACAGCTACCTGAAAGGAGGTTGTAGCAAGGTGGATATTGGTCTCTTTCCCCAAGTAACAAGTGATAGGATGAGACAAAACGGCCTCAAGTGGCACCAGGAGAGGTTTAGGTGGGATATTGGGAAAAATTTCTTCACTGAAAGGGTTGTCAAGTATTGGAACAGGCTGCCCAGGGAAGTGGTTGAGTCACCATCCTTGGAGGTATTTGAAAGACATGTAGATGTGGCACTTAGCGACAGGGATTAGTGGTAGAGTTGGCAGTGTTAGGTTTATGGTTGGACTCGATGATCTAAAAGGTCTTTTCCAACCTAAATGATTCTATGATACTATGATTTTAAGAGACAGTCTTGTTTTGGAAAGTCAGCCTAATGGGCTTGTTCTAAAAATCCAAGTAAAGATAATTACTTCTGCCTGTAGATGCTATGTGCTTGTTTTTAACTTAAAATGAATCTACTGTTGTTACAAACCAATGCTAGAAGGAGGGGCATTAAGCATCAGTTTGCTGTGAGAAGTTTTACCACCTGTGGTAGCTGCTTCCAGATAACTTCTGCATGCTGACCACTCTTCTCTCTGATATGACTGATCTTTTCCATAGCTCTATATAAAGACTCATATCATGTTATCTAGGTGGAAACCTATACAGCTAAAATGTGAAATTTCTTTCCTTTACTGATTCTTCTCTGTTACACAGGAAATTAATTCAGAATTTACAGAAATGACCTCTATAGGAATAACTGATGGAACCATAGGCTATGTCTGACTGTCGGGGGATGCAACGAGTCTATGGAATTCCTGACAGTTCGAGAACAGCGCAACCTTGAGCAGCTTGTAGTATATCCTTGAAGAGTCTGGAAAGATCCGAGAAGACCAGTACAAAAACACGATAGTGATAAGAAGAACCGTCCTAACGAACTCACCAATCATGAATTGTTAGTTACTAACCAAACCAATCATATACTAACACATACTCTAAAGAAGGGTATAAAAAGCTGTGTTAGAACAATACAGTAGCCATTTTGCATGATCCATTACTTGTCGTGTCCGTCTCTACTGCGACATCTGACCTATATTTTTAATATATTTAAAGATGTAGCTATATTTCTGATTAATTTTGTATATGTACAGAGAGTATTCTTTGTGAATAATGAAAATAATCCTTCTATTAATTATGAATAAAAATTGCTCATAGTTTTTTTTATCTAATAACTAGCATCTATTTTTGGAGGATGTTTGTGAAATGTAATAAAGAACAGAGGAGGATCAAATTAGATGCAATTTTAAGGACTCAGTTTGATTCATTAGAAAGAAAAATTGTGGTATACTATATCGTACTGTTAATCATCAGCTTCTCCAATGCTGTTCAAAAATGCTGACCTCTCTTATGGACTAAAGAATGGCATGATGAAGAGAGAGGCTGCATGGCAAATAGCCTGAAAATTTGTACCAAGCATTAGCATTTGTATGTTAAAGACAAATGGATACCCTGCAAAAAGCACGGCATTGATACCCTGGAAATATATAGAGGACATAATTATTTTCTGATTCTTCCAAATATGTATCATTCTTAACAACGAATTCTACCTACATACCATGACATCATATTCAAGGTGCGATGGAGGAAACGTGTTCTATTTCCACAGGCATCATAGATTTCCTGCATCAACATGATATATATGAAGGTGATACTGTGACAAAACCCCTTTGACAGAGCTGGATGCCAATCAGCATACTAAATGCACTGACATCTGTAAAATTGTCCTGCTAGTTTGCTGTTCCTTTCATAGTAGTCCTGCAAATTTTTATTTTTTTTAAAAAGGAAAAGCATAAGGCTAGTCCTGCAGTCTTGAGCCACAGCTTCCTTTGGAAGACAACCATTTGTTTCCTCCTTTAATTTCTCAGTAACACTACATACAGCATGTATGGCTGCTTCTGGGGGTATGTTACTAAAACTTAGCAAACAAATGAAAGAAGAAATGTCATAATTTCTCCTCTGATTAGCATGTTTTCATGAAATGTGAGTTTCACAGGCCAGTTTGAGGACAGAGGAGAGACTTTGCTGACTGGCTGAATTTTGACAATTCCTTTTCTACAGTTTAAATTAGTTTCCACATCAATAACAAGGACAATTAATCTGGCCAGGGAGAAAGTACACAGGGATCCCAGGAATTAGGAACTGGGAAACAATACTGGAGTTTCAGCATCTTCTATGGAGAGAATATTCTAGATTACTTTATGATAGTCTCTACCAAAAGTTGTCATTATCCTTCTTTTCCAGGCTTTACAAAGTACAGACAAAATTACTTTCTTGTTTGATGTTTTTGTCAGTAATCTCTGTAAATACTGCCTGGTTCCCACTGGTCAATGAGACAAAACAGTATCCCATCTTCACTGACGTAAACTACATTTCACAAAGAAAGCAGACCTCTGTAGACATCACATTCAGACTGCATGCTGAAATACAGTCTCTTTTCTAGGATTTCTTCTTGTTAAAGAAGAGCATCCATACAGCATTGCTGAAGAGCTTGCATTAATTCCTGTTCTGAGAGCAGTAAGTAATTAACAGACCAGTTCATGGGCCTCTGGAATTGTCTGTTTTCCTCCAAGAAGAGGTACATTTTTTTTCTTTCACATATACAGTCTCTGAACTCTTTGCAGTACTGGTTTCTTAATGTTGTGACATATAGCATTAGGAAAAAAATGTCTTCAAAATCTCCAAACCCCACAGCTTCTAAATTACTGTGCAGTAGGAATGATTGTAGTACACCTCCTGCCTTTTTCTTTCACAGAGGAAGTAAGATTTCCTGAGCATATAGCCTTAGCTAGCAAATACTATCACAAGAACACTTTCACAGAACAGTCAGAGAAAAAGGTATTTCAGAGAAAATGTATTTCAAAAAGTCTAGTCACTAAAATAAGCAGAGAACAGAATCTCACATTTCAGTACTCATATGGGCTCCAGTTTACTATAAAATAGATTATACAGTTTCATTGTCCACTAGATCTATCTCTCTCCATTTATTTTACATTTATTACTTTGTAGTATTGAAGAGATACACGAACCTCTTCATTTATTCCTCTATACTCTGAAAGCAGTGCGTGGCACAGACTGATGCATACTGAAATTGGAAACTATAGGATAATTACCAATGTCATATCTTTTAAACAGAAAATGGACCTGAGTTATTTTACAGTGTCAGTTGAAGCAGCTAATAATAGTTGACATGAGGACAGGACAATATTCACTAAACATTAAGCCTGATTTGCCTTGCTCAGTTTGTAGAAAGACAGAGGTTAAATTCCATGGGATAATTACTCTCTTTAGAGTAACTTTGCTTGAGAACTACATTTACCTTCAGTAGAAAACAGAGAACACTGGAAATATACTCAGGTCTTTTATAAGTGACTTGAAAGCTTCTCCTCTGTGTTATTGTGATCCTCTAGAGCAACCAATGACCTGGAAGCCTGTGCTTCTAATTCACTGATGTTCCCACTAGAATTTGTGCTTAGTTGTACTGATCTAAATTCTTTTATTTTGCAATAGTTATTCTTCTAATGTGCACTTTATTCCAGTGCACCCTCAGTGATGGCTGAAGGTACCATCACATACCACCGCATTGATCCAAATCATGTTATTCCAGGAGCAGGCAAATGAATTTTGCAATAGCTTCTGGATCATATCAGAGCTCGGAAAACAATGTGATATGTCATACTTAGCTAAATGTATCTGTACACACACATGTATTTACACACACACACATTGTACATACATTTCTTTTTGACAGTAAAATGCTTGTATCATGCTAAGGACTGATAAATCAATGGGGAATTTTCATCATGGACTTCCTTTCACACAACTTGAAGCAGTATATTCTTCACTTATTTCCACTGTTACCACCTGTGATAAAATCAGAGGGATTCTCAGTTGTTTTCCTGGTAGTCAAGGCCAAATTCCATCAGCATCAGTGAGGCCTCCAGAATTCTGACTCCTGGACTTCCACGGAATGTTCAAAAAAGCACAGTAGAAGTTATGTGTTGAGGAGTCAGTACTGTACTGTATTTACTCAGGGTAAAATGAGTCCCATTGGGAGCTTCCTTAACCTGGCTATACCTTTTCCTATATTTGTGTACAGTCTTTGTCTATCTTTCCCAGTCAGACAATTTTTTTTTTTTTAAATTATTATAAGCTATCATGGAAAGCTATGAAACTACATGGTTGCTAGTGAACCCTGATTATAAAATTTTGTCTTTTGCTGCTCATGAATTTAGAAAGGAAGCAGTGCTTTGGAGACCTTGATTTTGGGCAATGCTCATGTTCTAAACTTTTTATTTTGCACCAGGTACAATTCCTTCACTTGTAGCTATGCTGAGTAAGCCCTGAGAGGACTTGGGATGTTGGATATAGAATTAGAAAGATCTGTGCAAGAGTCTGTGGGGTCCTATTGTTGGCCTCTGGAATGGCCTCCTGTCATAATTCAAAGCAACCATCACCTTCTGTTCATATGCATTTATAGCTATTTTGTATAACCAGAGCAGCAAAACGAGCTGGATTGCATCTGTGAATCTTCTCCATTATTAAGTTTACACTCAATTCTCTTTCTAAAACTGGGATTACAGAGGGGTTTTGTCATGTTTTTTAGGTGCATCACCATATATTTATTTTTATAAACCTGGTTTACGCAGTGTGGCAATTTCAGACAAAATGTTTAAAAATGTTCATAGCAGAAAATATCCCTACATATTTTCCTTTGTCCACTTCTCACAGTTTCCACTGTGAGTTCTCAATGGACGACTGAACTAGTTTCACAGATCTTTTGCTTAAAGCATCCAAGAAAGCAGTAATAATAATGGCTTATAGTAGTCTCTCTTGCCTCAACCAGTTCTCATGGCAGGCATATCTTATATTCCTGCTTTTATTTTATGCATGCCCTCTAACCGTAGATGATAGATACATTTAAGAACTCTATGAATAAATACCAACAGCAAAAGCAATGCATACTCTTTAGATTGAATTTAGCCTATGACATTGCCCACTGGGACAGAAAGACAGAAAAAGACAACATACAATCATTGTTTAGAGCACACAGTCTTTTAGGGTGAAATAGCAGGATTTTGCTCATGGGTGGTGATAGCTCCTGAATTAGCCTGAAAAGAAAGAATATACAAATAATACAGCAAAGAACATTCCTGCATTTTGTTGTCATAAAGTCTCAGAAGTAATTTTTAGCAAACAAGGACTTGAACCTGAGGTGCCAATGCTATTCTTGGAGATTGTGAATCTTCAGGAAAAGGAGAAAAAAATTAGTGCATTTTCCGTTGATGTGTGGAAATTGTTGAATAGTTAATTGCCTGCCTGTTCTTCTGGTTAGGATGTCAAAATGCATCTTTGGGTGCTACAATACGCTGAGGTGCAAGTACTTTGCATTTTCTCCTGAGAGTACAGCTGCTGCTATAGGCAGGTTCATGGTGTTGGAAACTCTCACCAGATTTGTAGTATGTTGCTAGGAGCAGTTTTAATTATTTCAATACTTAGACAGGGATATCTGTAACATTAGCAATGTGTGGCAGCTTGGGATATGGATATACTAGCTGCTCTACTCCCCAAATGCTAAACGCTTTTCTCTGTAGTAACTAAGGAAAGCCAAGGAGGGGGACTGGTATTACGTCACAAGGAAACTACTCATGTGGTTATTCTGTTTAGGAAATTATACCTATAATTATAATTTGTCTTCATTTGGTTTTCTTTTTGCAAGGGCTGTGAGCTTCTTGAAGCTTAGACATCCCTTGCATAGCTATAGACAATCTATGTTGTCATACTGAAGATCCATAACACAGTCTCAGCAAGATCACTTTGCATCCTTTGAGCTCTGCATACCACTCCAATGGAGCTGAATGCAGAAGAGGCTCACTCAGTTATAGAGATGTCATCTAGGCCAATGACTGCCATTTCCTAGTGTAAGCTCCAGATACAGCTCAGTGGCTTTCAAGAGCTACCATCGATTCCCTGGCTTTTCTTAGTGGATATTGCCATGCAGGTGCAAAGATACTGAGAAAATGGGTACTTCACTCCAGACAAACAAAGGCCTGCTAATGGGCTAATGGGATACTCTAACCAAAACCAGGTACTGATCCTAAATATGTAATTATTGCCAAACACCCAATCACAGTGTGGGAATAACAAATCTAATTTCCGGAAATATCCTTTATCTCAAATATTTTCTTGCCTCTATTATTTGGTAATGACAGATACACTTTTAACTTTGAGTGTCATCATTATAAGGAGATACACTAAACTAATACTCTGTTTCAATATTTACTTGCATTTCTTGGTTTCTTTTGCACAACCCGAACAATTAACTGGTCAGCTGAATAGATATTTTGTCACTTAAATACATCTTTCTGTTTAAACTAAATGAATATTTGAATAAGCATCCCCCGCCTTGCTGGAAAGAAAAGTGAAGGATTTGGACAAAACTCTTTAAGATAGCTCAGTTATTTGAACTACTTATTAGCAAGTTAGCATTCAGATTATTCTGGGTGCTCTGAGTGATTGTAGTTATTGGTAACAGAGCCACCTTACTGCCTGAAGATATAAAGTAACTTCTTCTTATCAGAAAAAAATAATAATTTCAGCATTCTTATGAATTAGATGTTGTTAGGATATAATTCAAAGGGAGCTTCTCTATGATGCTAAGCTAGTAAATCATAACAGTAAGTGATGCCAAATGAATTCTGTAGCCTGAGCTTCTTTTTCTTTCCTTTCCCAGCCTTTCTTTTCCATGCACAGGCTTTTGTCTTGCAGTGGTAAGAGTTGTGCACTGTTCAAGCTAAACTTTGCAAGATGACTTGTACTGGAACTTTTCATATGCCCGAAAGACAGAGGTAGAGTTGGACAAGTCACTGCAGTGTTGCCAGACTCTTTGCTTCATGCTTGTCTTCCTTTCTTGACTGCTGTATCATGTTTGTGATGGTGCTTTAATATTATCTCTGTTTCTTTATGTTTTTCTCCCTCCTCCCATTCAGCCTGCAATCCATTACAGTGACAAGTGACTCTAATAAATATCTTTTATTTGACAAAGTCAAACCAAAGATGTATAATAATTTGTCTGCTTTGTAGCAACAGTGGCAAGAGAGTGGATTATACTTTTGTCAATGGATTAAAAATTTTCATTCAGTGAAATGTGAAGGACAATGACAACACTGTTTTAAGATGAAAATTAGAATAAAAGAAATCTGCACTTTGGACACACAAGCTGGCCAAAACACATTGATAGGAGTTGCTAGGGTACTCTTGAGATGGTGGCATACACCCAAAATAAATGATAAATAACCATTCAAATGATTTTGAATTAGTTATTTCTTGTTTATAAGTGGTGAAAGTATTCTTCTTGTTGTATCATTTATACTGATACTTAGTTGTGCATGGAAATCGATTAGATTTTATCTAGACTGGAAAATCTATAGATGCCTTTTTGTTAGATGGTTATGTAGCCTCCCTTTCAATGAAATTTGGCATGCTTCGCATTGTAATATTGCAAATAATAAATCCTGAGGTACTAGAGGAAGAAGGAACTTTGACAATGTACAAGAAGTTTTATTGGTCTTCATACTTTGGAAATTATATCTTTTTCAGTACCATTTATTTGTATCTATCTCATCAGTAAGGTACATGTTCACATTAATATATGCAATAATGACTTAGACACTTGTATGTCAATCAGTGAATAGTAATTCTCAATAGAAAAACATAGAATTTTCACTTTTGGGACAAGGAACCGAGTGTGTTAGATACAGAATGCTATATGGCTATGAATCCTAGGGGCAACATACTTCCATCACATTTTCCCCTGTTACTGTCTTCATTTTTCTTCCTTTCTGCAGAATAACTTTTAAGAGAAACCTCTCAGGTCTTCAGCAGTGTAACATGACACCAGCGGCAGTTTAGAATTATACTCTAATTTTTGGAAGCTGAGCTAGGAACTTCTTTAATTACGTGAACTATTTGTTTCTAGCACATCTAATAATAATCTTTGGAAGGCACATGAAATTTGGGAAGTTCCAGTTTGGCAAAAGGAGGAGTGATTGATATTTATATATTTCCACTAATATATTACCATAAACAGTGTTAAGGAATTTAGAAAAAAAGGTTATGTATGATCCCACAATGGGAAAGACACAGTAGCTCTTCACATTTCTGTGGTTAGGAGTCACCATTTTTTACTTCAACATAGAGGGTAAAAGAGGTACTGTAACTAAAACCTTTTCTAGCAGGAGAAAGTTTGTGCATTTAGTCTATCTCATATGAGTTGTTGGTAGCCACCAAAAGGGCTCATCAATATTATCTCTCCTGCTACAGATTTTCATCATTTTGCATTCCTATTGCCTAGTAGGATTAGGTGCATGTATGGGTGTAGGTGCCCAGGTACTGGCAGTGGGGGGCTGCAGGGGTGTCCTCTGCAAGGAAAGACTGGGGCTGTCTAGTGCTAGACACAACTAGTTCCACCTTTCTCCAACACAGTTATTACAGGGTACAGCTGAGCCCCTCAGCCAAGATGGCGGTGTCTCTGGGAAAACATATTAAAGAAAGGGTAAAACATGGCACAGCAGAGAAAGGAGTGAGGAAAAACAGTATGAGAAACAGCCCTGCAGTCACCAAGGTCAGTGAAGAAGGAGGGGGAAAGGCTGCTCCAGGCACTGGAGCCGAAATTCCCTTGCAGCCCATGGAGAGGATCATGGTGAAGCATTTTGTCCCCCTGCAGCTCATGGAGGACCACACTGGAGCAGATATCCACACTGCAGCCTGTGGAGGACCACATTGGAGCAGCATGTATTTATTCCCTGAAAGAAGCTGCAGCTCATGGAGAGGACCCACTCTGGAACAGGGGAAAAGTGTGAGGAGGAAGGAACAGCAGGGAAGAACTGCTATGGACTGACCATAACCCCTATTCCCCACCCCACTGTGCTGCTTGGTAGGGGAGACTGGAATGAAGGAGCTGAGTTTGGGAAAAAGTGGGAGAGTGGGGGGGAGGTGGTTTAGTTTTTGTCATTGTTTCTCACCATTCAAACCTATTTTAACTGGCAATACATTAAATTAATATTCCTTAAGTTGAGTTTGTTTTTCCCATGATGGTAACTGGTAAGTGATCTCCCTGTCTTTGTATTGACCCGTGAGCTTTTTTCCATCTTATTTGGTCCCCACATCCTGCTGGGAAGGTGGAATAAGAGAGCAGCTGCGTGGGAGTCTGGCAGCCAGCCAAGGTCAACCCACCACAGTAAGTAACATCAAATTTGGCCTGCTTTATTTCCAGTTCTCTACTTAGTTTCCCAGCCTAAGAAATATTAGAATAACTGAGGAATGAAAAATGGCAGATTTTAAATTTAATATGTGCCAACCACTATACATTCAGGCTTCTGCTTAATTTTGTACAATATTTATGCGTTTGTATATATCTAGACAGTCTGGGCAAGATTTAAGGCATGGAATAGCATAGAAGTTGATAAGAATTATAACACAGTTACTAACCTGCAAACAACTGCTCAAATGAGCAGTCCCATTGATATAGCTGAACTGAATTATTTCTCATTTTTAAAAAGTATTATTTCAACGTTTAATGTTATGCAGTCACATCTTAGGTTGTGAAAAGAAGTCCATGCTTACTTTCTTCTGGACAATATGACCAAAAATAAAGAGTTGGGAGTTATGCCTTCCCTTACACTTGTAGGAGCCAAATACTTTAAATTATTTCAGTGATTCTGCAGAGATGTCACTGATTGGCACTTCAGTTGTGCAACTAATCCTGCTGTTGCACAGAAAGGGATAAAATTTAGCTCACTTCTTCCTAAGTGTCTTGTATGGATTATGATAGTTCCCAAGTGTAAAAGGAGGAAAAAAGTATATAAATCCATTAGAACTATAATCCCTTTACTTAACATCTGTGTAGAAGGCATGTACCTAGCTTGATCTAGTTACCTGGATTTCTTCTGTAGCCAGCAGACAGGCACCTCTAGAAGGCAGTTCTACTGTTTATCATAGATTCTTATTTTAGGATGGAATCAAACACCTTCTGAAGGTAAAGGAATTTGAAAAAAATAGATATTTTGATAAAGGTCTACAGTGAATTTCAAAATGTCCTTAGGCATAGAAATACCCTGGAAAAATGTATACCTAATATCTCATATTTATTAGGCAGAGAAAATTATTCAAATTTCCTGCTTTTATATGGCAGCTGCTTGCATTGTGTTGGACTTGCCATGTTAGCTGAGAAAATGACTGTTTCTTGGCACACCAAAAATCGCTTGCCACCAACTAATTGCTCCTCATGTATGGTTTATTCCACCAGTGTCTGTCTCAGAGTGATTCTTCTGTAATCATAATTTTCTGCTGTGACAGACCATTATCCTTGTATTTATTCACGTTCTGCAATAGTGAGTGAGTGGGAGGAGTAGAGGGCACTATGTAGAGAAGTGTGGTTGGGTACTGATTGGGTAGGTGGACATATTTATTCTAGTTTTAATCTTTTCAGTCTTGTATGCGTGTGCACAAACCAATATGCATGAAAACAAAAAGGGTGAACAGATGCCAAACCTGAGAAATACACATATCAACATTTCAAACTGAGAGGACCAGAGATTAATCTAATTGTAGTTTTAATAAAAGTATAATACATGCACATTCCCTGTTTCGGGGAAAAAAAACCCCATAAGGTATTTGAAGGGAACTCAGGAGATTAGTGTCACTAGAAACAAACAGTATCATGGATTTTTAGGATTCATTCCCCCCCTAAACTACCAAATCCTCCTTTTGTGGCCTGCTTATTTTTAAAATAGCATGATGAGATATGATACCAAACTTTCAGATATTTGTTCTTATTTCCCCATCAATATTTTATGTCAGTCTTTGTGCCTTGTTTCATTGCATGCCAAAGCAACTTAGACTTCAAATAACTAAGTTAATTTTGAAAATAGGGTTGAGGCTTCCCAGGCTCTTACAGACAAGTTTTCAAAAGTCTTTAGATGCTTGATGAGATGACTATGTGATTAGGTTGCTGTGATATAAGCAGCATGGGAACTAGAGTACATTAGGTCCTCCAGGTATAAATGCTGGCATTGTGGCAGATGGGACTTAACTCACTGCTGCATGCCACACTCATTGCTGTCACTGTGAAGGAGCAGTGGCTCTGTAAGGACATACCATGCTTCAGATGATTTTGTAGTAAAATCACAATAATAAGTCCAAGTCTCTCATGCACTTTTAAAAACTATTTTAGTGATCAATTTGCACAGTGGTTTTGGCCTCTAAAATGGGATTTTACCTTTTTTTTTTTTTTTTCAAAGTTTACTCCTTAGACATATTTATTGTACTTCTTAAGTATGATGGCACTAAAAATACCGTACTTTAGTGATGAAGCATAAGAAAAAAACAATGGAAAAGAAGGTGCATTAGGAACCTATGGGATTTCTTCTCTCAGTCATAACTGCCTGTTGGCATAGTCTTATGCTGATGTAAATATGAGGTAATATATCCCTTTCCCTTTCTTGCCCATCTTTATCATTGGCTTCAATGGGACATAAACATGTGGGCAGCCATGTAACTATACATGTGTGAAAGTCATCTGAAACAATGAGCAATACAGAGTAGCTAACTCAGCAATTTCCACTTTCCTTTCTGCAGAATGCAGGCACAAAGAACATCTAATGAAACAGAAAGGGGAATCTTAAGAATTATGCAAATATATGCTTCTTTTTCTAATGCATAATTATTTCATTACATTAATTCATTTCCCACAAGATAGCTAGAGTCAAACAAAAAGTAGATATTTGTAAGGTAATTAGAACATCAAAAATCATGTTGAGTAGGAAAAATAACAGGAATTTTGATACAGAAGGTAAAGAAACCATTAGGTGACTGGACACAACTGCCATGGAAATACAGCTTACACTGTAATTTCAAAGATTGCTCCACAAGCATCTTGTAGTTTGCTCTACAAGGCTGGCCACTGCCAGAAGCTGATTCAAATGGATCACTGGACTCATCTTGCATGTTCTGTGACTCCTGTTTGCTTATTTAACAGATTCATCTTGTCATAACCAAACTGCTGAATTTTCCAGTGATTAGGTTTGCTACAAGCCCCTACACTGCCCACCCACCAGATTAGCATTATATTTGTAGAAGCATTTTTTGGCACAGTTGGCAGTGGAGAACATGGAGTTTATTAGTAGAAGCTCTGCGGTGCAATTTTCCTTCCTCTATGAGAAAGTGGACTTACTTCTCTGAGGCTGACTGACGTCTTTGCCAGGTATTTAATTTTTTTTATAAAAAAAGAATAGAAAGGCAATAAAAAAGGTTGAGTGATTTTCAGATTGTCTGGCATTTTTCTCTTGATGAAATATGACACTTCAATTTTGTTCAGACCCAGGAGATATAGAAATTGAAAAAACATGGATTTAGCTCCATTGAAGACTTTCTTTTTTCTCTTAAAAGAGATTTTTTTCTGCAGAACTGTAAGAATTTCATATGTCAGAACTATGTCATTAAATATGAAATTCATATGCATGTAGGAAGTAATCACCTTATCTTATAAAACATAGGTTTTCCTCATAATTTCTTCTTCTCTTCTTCGCCCTCCTTCCCCCCCAAAGGAACAACACAGTCCAAACCAAACCAAATTCTCCTGCATTTTCAAGATGTCTGGAATGATGTGGCAAATTAATTGTTATATAATGAAACTGTAACACCAATGGATTTAATTTAATACCACTTGTAATGAATCTGGTCCCTGATTTTAACAATATGTCCATATTAAGTCAAAGCGTATGGGACGAAAGTACTTTTCAGACCACGACATTTTTCCAGAGAGATGGTGAAAAGCTCAGGTCTGGGTGAGGATTCCAGATTTTCTTTGCCAGCACAGCTGTATTAATGTCCAACACTGGCTAAGGTGTTCCCAAGTGCAATGTAGTTTTCAGCAGCAATTTGTGCTTTTTCTGGAATAAGTTATCCTGGAATCTTATTCAAAAGCAAAACGCCAACCAAATAATGGTATTTTGGTGTAATTGAGGACTTTCAGCAGTGGAAGTTATAGCGGTCATATATCAAACCACTGCCCAAAGTATCTGTGGTGATTAAAATGCTACACTGTAGAGCTGAAAATCAAGTGGCTTGGTCTCAGAAACAGATGAGCTTTCTAAAAGCAATATGTGGTTCCTAATTCTTTAAGTCAAAGAGAATTCAGAGGGAGTATGCCCATCCTCTACTATACAGCAAAAAAACCCTTGTTAGTCATTGGTTTATATTATTGCACAAAAGTATTTTTCTATTACATATAATACCTAAACTGGCATCAACTTCACCATCTTATACTATGATTTTTCTGAGTTTTTCTGCTGTCTGCTGATTAAATAGTCATCACCAATAAAGGCAGCTGTGTATCCAAGAAAAATGGTCTATTACAAGGAATGTTACCATCCAATAAGGCTACCTGGACCAGAGGCTTTTGTTGCCAGAATGAGGACTGCACAGCAAGAGGTGGTTCAAAATTGCTCCGCTTTTCTGGTTGGCCATTTTTGGCAGCTCAAATGGGACAGCTCCTGCAGAAATCTGAAGCAACAGGGTGAAATGAGAATTACTGTGTAAGTCCCAGAGGGCTGGCATGCAGGTAAGTTTTACCCTGCTGTCCTGGTTTCAGCTGGGATAGAGCTAACTGTCTTCCTAGTAGCTGGTACAGTGCTATGTTTTGAGTTCAGTATGTGAAGAATGTTGATAACACTGATGTTTTCAGTTGTTGCTCAGTAGTGTTTAGACTAAAGTCAAGGATTTTTCAGCTTCTCATCCCCAGCCAGGGCACAAGAAGTTGGCACAGGACACAACCAGGGCACCTGACCCAAACTGGCCAACAGTGTATTCCATACCATGGGACGTCCCACCTAATATAGGAACTGGGAAGTGGGGGGGCAGGGAATCGCCGCTCGGGGACTGGCTGGGTGTCGGTCGGTGGGCGGTGAGCGATTGCCCTGCGCATCATTTGTACATTTCAATCCTTTTATTACTACTGTTGTCATTTTATTAGTGTTATCATTATCATTATTAGTTTCTTCTTTTCTGTTCTATTAAACCGTTCTTATCTCAACGCAGGAGTTTTACTTCTTTTCCTGATTTTCTCCCCCATCCCACTGGATGGGGGGGGAGTGAGTGAGCGGCTGCGTGGGGCTTAGTTGCTGGCTGGGGTTAAACCACGACACCTGCACAGCTGTACTGCAGTCCTTCCCTGTGGCATATTAGGAGAGGACAGAACTGTAAATATATCAATATATCAGTATACTTGTTCTCAAAAGAATCTATATTTTTTAAGCTTTATCTCTTAAGTATACTTGATTTAGAAACATTTTTTTCTAAGATTTTATCTGCTTTCTTTCAGTGTTTTATATCCTTCAGGTTGTAAACTTTAAATCAGATTCCTGGAAGCTTGCAAATGCTGGGCAGCTGTGGAGAAATGCTGTGATGGCCTGGGCATTTCATTTGTGTTTTTCCTACTGTCACAAGGACTAGGGTTCCCATCTAGAGTACTAATGATGCAACTAAACTCAGGCAGGCTTTGGTCATGTGAAATTCGGTATTTAGACATCTGCATAGTGGTGCTAGCAGCCAGGAAGAGGAGCTTAAGTTGGTTCACAGTATAAGCACAGCCAAAAAAAAATTCATTAAGACTGAGATTGCAGTGCATAAATTTCTGACTTCTGTATGACAAAAGACAAAAATTTGTCATTTTATAGCTGAGAAATATTGAAGATAAAGTGAAAACCTTTAAAAGAAAAAAAAAAAAAGGAAGAAGGGGTATTCTGAAGTCAAGAACTCTCTGAGAGATACAAGCATTTAGAAATATTTTCCTGCATCCTTAAGTTCCTAAAATCTCATAAAATCAAGCATGTGTTCTGTGTACCCAGTGTCTGCTTTTATTAGACACAAAAGAGTTAGAGTCTGATATTTGCTCTAAAAGGTACAGAAAATACACAAAGGATTCATTTTACTATTTATATTAAAGGAATGCATAGGTATCAAGCATACGTTCCTTTTAGCCTTAGAGCTGCAAGTTATGTAAGTATATTTATCCTGTAGTGTAGATTTTTTAGCTTGCTTTCTCTCATATAATTTCTTTAGTATTTTTAGATTCTTCTTTGTCAAGTGATACCCAGTTTAAGTTGCAGTTATTATTGATACTATAATCATAACATCTCAGATTGATACCTCTCCCATATCACACTCAAATCTGGATTTTAACATGGATGGGTTGTTTTGTATTCAGTGACAGGTTATGATTATTTTTTCTGTTCTGTCTCTTTTCTTAGACAAGTATTGAAAATCAGTTCTTGTGATCTTAGGATAGCATTGGCCTGCTCAGTACTGCACTTGTGACACATGGTGGATATGGCTCCTGAATAAGACTCCAACACAAAATGTAGCCCAGTTCAATTATTTCAGTAGGATTGTAAGAACTCTTTTTAAAGCTAGTTTACAGAAATACTGTTGATGAAGTACAAGTGAAGGATGGGGAAGTAAAAATAAGTTTACTTTTGCCATTCTAGTTCAGTATTTATTGACTGGGTTATTCAGGGCTTACTGGTGTTTTTCTTGGATAGATTACTGTGTGACAACTGCCTGGAAGCTATTGAAAAACTTTGACGACTATTCAGCTTCTCTTCTGATTGTTGGAAGATCTTGACTTCTGGCTACAAATAAAGTCCTGTTAGATTGGGATTAGGATTACACGTTTTCATTTTAAGACAGGCTTTCTCTTTTCATCTATTAGGAATTGCTTTTACTTGACATAAACCCTGACATAGCCCATGAATTTGTCTGTTCCCACAGATCAATTTGTTTCCCTTCTGGGATTCAAAGGAAGCTTCCTCATAGGACAGAGCTGCTAAAAGTAGTTTTAACATATTTTTGTTTAATATATAAAATATCCACTCCATTTTACAACAAGATTATGTAAAACTAAAAAAAAAAAATAATCCCCACAATGTTTGTTAAAAAAAGTGTTAACCTTTCCCCAACAACTCTTTTTCTACTACTGCACGATATATGGGTTGTAGTTAAAAGTATTCTACAGCTATTATTCTAGGTACAATATAGAATCATAGAATCATAGAATCACTTAGGTTGGAAAAGACCTTCAAGATCATCGAGTCCAACCATCAACCATGCCCACTAAACCATGTCCTGAAGTGCCTTGTCTACATGCTTTTTGAATACCTCCAGGGACTGGTGACTCAACCACTTCCCTGGGCAGCCTGCTCACTTCAACTTGCCACTAACACAAAAATCAATCATTTCATCTATGTCTTAAAGCTGTTCACTGTTATTTCCCAAGAAGTGTACCTGGTATCTATGTCAAGCAGAAAGCACCCAGATACAGCACTCCCATTCAAATTCAGGTGGACCAAGATCACTCTGATGTGCCAGAGGCAGAGAAGGGCTTTGGGTGCTATGAAAGAGTTGTCATAACAAAGGACTCTACCTGGCTTCTTATGAGTAGGCAATTAGTTGAGATAAAAACCTGAATGCTGCATGTACGCAGTACAGACTTGAAGTATGTGCTGCAGTCTAATGTAGAGATGCCCCAAGCAGATTTAAACAGATTAGCATGTTTTCCAGCAGCCTTCCAGCTACTCAGTATTGGCTACTTTGTCCTGCTTATCTCCAGCTGTTACAGATTGTCACTGATTCTGGTACCTAAGGAGTGCATTTGAAGCCATTTCAGCTATTTTATACAACCAGCCAACATGCAGTGTAGCTATACTATTTTTAAGTATGCTCAAGACCTGCTTTCACTCCTAAGGCTAACGGTAGCAGCAATAAACTCTTTACTCTTTCCCTTCTACCATCCTTTTGCAGCCTCTGGAATCTTTTCTTCTGAGAGGTACTTCTAGAAAACTTTTAGAGTGCCAGCAGGTTTTACGCTGATATTGGCAATGTTTTCACCTCCTGTAGTGCTATAGCTCTAGCTGCTTCTGTTGAAGTTCCATCTCTGGAGAGAGAAGTTCTGGAGGACAAAAATGACCTCTATTTCATAATTTGTTTAGGAAATTATTTTGAACTACTTACTGAGACAAAAAACATTAGTGACAGCTACCCTTCTTTATACTAGAAGATTGTTGCAAATGCATTTCTTAAAGAGTCTGTAATCGCCTCTACCTCTGCAAGGCATAAAAGAATTAATCAATCTTTCAGACCTTGAAGGATATCATAAAGGAATTTATGGCATTACTTCTGTTCAGAGAATAAATATAGCTTAGATGCTGCCAGGTGGGCATTCAAGGGTCTGACCGACATGAAGAAATAGTAATGCATTACAATTTTTAAAGCATAAAATTAGTCACTGTACCCTCTCCAAAGCAGGCAGACCTGCTTGGGGAGATGTAGCAGGGATGAAGGTATCCAAGACAGTACAGCTATGTCTACACTAGTGCATTAAATAGTGATAGGGAAAGCTCCCAGGCAAAGGAATTTAATCCTGTCTACTATTAAACTGTTAGAATAATCCCTGCCATTATTTATTTCTTGATTTATTCTGGGCCTGTGTCAGCTAAGGCTTTCCCTTGTTTTTCTATGTATGCATTAGAAGTTAGTGTGGGGTAGGAGGCCATTTCTAGTAGGCAGCTGTGGTACCTTTTTATAGTTTAACAGTGAAGACATAGGTTGTTCTGTGCTAGATGGCTTCAGTGCTACGTGATGGTCCTGTGTTAGTTTACTAATATAGCTAGTGAGTTTCCAGCATATTCTTGAATATCTAGCAGTAGAGCACAAATGGAAATCTTACTGCCATTTGTCACACCTTCTTGAGAGAGTACAATGGTGCAAAATTTTCTCCCTAGGGGAGAATTGTCCCTGGAATTACAGAAACATCTATAATCATAGAAAGGAAACCACCACTTTATTCCAACGAATTGAACTAAACATTCAGTTCTTGAAAGTTGGTATGGTGGTATTGTGTGATGGATGCAAAGCTGAATTACATTCACCTTTCTACATTGGGATTCCCTAGCAGCTCTGCAAACAGGGCTGTAGACAGAGCAAAAAATGAGGGGTGCTTAGTTTGGGTGCATTGACTGTTCAGATATGCCTGAGTCCTTTAAGAGGTATGAGGTCAGCAATGAAAGGTCCCGAGACAATGGGGGCAACACAAGAAGAATGGAAATATATCATTATAACTTTCCCAAGCAGAGTAGGAGACCGCTACTGGCTGGTGCTGGAAATTTAAGCACTTTGGTATAAGGCAATGGGATTAGCTAGATTTGATTAAAGATTATCCTAATTTGTTAATAAGAGAAAGCTGGATACTTTGAGAGACGTTGTTTCAGCTGAGAGTAGACCAGTAAGGAGGCTATTGAAAGTAGAGCCTAGATAGAATAAATATTTATTTTTAATTACAAATATTATAATTTTATAAAGGAGCTATTTACCATAAGAAAAGCTTGCTCTCTTTTCCTCATAGGAGTCAGTTAGTTCCTTGTAGCATTTTGGTTTGAGAACATGGCAATCTTTATAGCAGGTTTGGGCTATCACATGGGGAAACTGGGGCAGGGTGGATGAATTGTCACAGTTCTCAGAGACACTGCAATATCTACAGAGCAGTTGTCTAAACTGCAGCTGGGTTTTGTTACTACCATGTTACTTGGACATCAATAACCAGTGCTGTATTTAGTATTCCTGACACTGCCTGCTTGAAAATGTATGCTAAACCTTGTGCCTGGCCTTTTTAGACTTGCATTTAGGTTTTCTTTAGGTGATTGAAGTTTGTTCACTGCATTTATAGATGCATTTTTACATATGTATTTCTGAATATGTTCCCCAGTTGCATCTGGGGGGAATAGCATACCCTGCTGTGCTGTTGAATACAATTATTTTCTGATCTTGAAATTGAATTCAGGAATGTGGAGCTATATTAGTCTTTATGTGTATTGGTTAATCTGTGGTATAAAAACCAAAAAACTACTCTTCTAACTCATTTGTACATGCTTCATAAATATTACATTGCCCCCACTTATGCACTATCCAATCTGTAGTATATTTAACACCACTATGCATTATTGTGGTTTTTTTTCCATTTGCTGCAATTTCTGTAAAGCTGATATTCTCAAAGATGTTTGACATTGTGATCAGTGACAGGCAAATAAATAGTCTTTGGAGGATCTGGGCATAACTGATTTTTGCGGAAGTCTGTGACACAGCAAGGAAATGAGCATTCCAAGAGCCTGCCCAAGACCCTAATGTATATGCTTGCATTTAGCCTGGTTAAACCAATAGTGCTAAATAATTAGATAAATTCTTTGTATTTATGAAGACGTAGTGGTGGGAGGAAAGCTGATTGTTTTTTATATACCTTTTGCTTCTTCAGTGATATAATCCTAGGATAAGCAGTGCATTTAGCTGCTTAAATCCTTCTAATGTCAGTACATACTCAGAATTAAGCTTGGCCTTCAGCTGTTTTAAAAATGAGTCATGGTCTCTTCAGTTAGTAGTTAGTGTTTTACCAAGTTAATATACACTTGCTGATTGGTTAATGGGCTTAAAACTGGAAAAGAAATAATGAAAAAAACGTAAGTGGCTAAACACACCTCACTGTCCTTAAAAATGATTTATGTATGTATATTTTTAATGCATACAGAAAATCCTGTCCTTGTGAAATAAAAAGTTGCTTCTAATCATGACCATGAAAAATGGAAAGAAAAAAATTAAAATCTCATCAGAGTGAAATTTGTGTTCTGTTCCAAACAAATAAATGCCTTTCTAGCTTTGGAATTTGGCAAGAAACTTCTATAATGCAAATACTATTGAAAAGTATGGCAAATAAGAAATATTTAGAAAGAGAATGTTAGCTTGGAAAACTACAGGCAAGAACAGCTTTTCCACTTCCAAAGTACCATTCAGATTTTAAAAACCTAGAGTAGTTGGTGAATGAAGTGAGTTTTAAACACAAAATATTGATGTGCTCCACTGTTCTCAAGTAATATAACCAGCAGTTTGATGATTAAGTTACTAATCTAAGATATGAAGATTTAGGGTAAAATCACATTTTTAAAACAAAAGAAAAAAAAAGGAATGCTGTGATCTTTGGATCTGTTTTTCATGTGCTTGGCAAGTTCTCTATTAATCAGTAGGATTTTGATGAGAAGGCTTAAATATGTTCACTACTAGATAAACTAGTTAGTATTTTCTGATGGACTAGGGAAATTTGTATGAAAATTTTGTAATCATCTCTTTGACTGACAGAGAAGGAAGGCACCTTATAGCCACATGGCAATCCTGAGGAATCTTTGAATACCAGATTTCTGTCTCCACATCTATAGAGTAGCAGAGTTACTAGGAAAAGCCCCAGATGTAAAGCCTTGGAGAACCACTGAATTAACTTTTTTTAATCTATCATTATCTGCCAGCTTCTATACAAATAGTAATTTCTGGAAAACAAACAAACAGGGAAATTTAAATCATTAAAAAAACCCTAAGACTTCCTACTTTGGCTGAAAAAAATAAAGAACACCTGAACATGAAAAGAGATATTGGAGCCAAAACAAATTAAATAAGTCTGAGTAGCTCTACGAGGAATACAAATGAACTTACTTCCATTTATGTAATACTGGAAGAAATTTAACAAGGAAGAAATTCTTGGATGTTGCTTTAAAAGCAGCCTGGAAATACGAACTTGAGTTGAACATCATAATGAAAGGAAAAAAAGCCAAACAAAAGTTAATATTGCTAAAGGAATGTGATACTTACCTTTGTTGTAATCCAGTGTGTGTTTAACTCACAAGAGATTTTTAACTTGGTGGAAGGCATGAACTGGGTGCAATACAATGCGAATCTTCAATATAAACTAATGTAAAGTCTGTCTATCTGTCTTTTTTTTTAATTAACTCTGGACCTTGAAAAACCATTCCAAGAACAGTTTGTCTGCTTTGTAGAACTGCAGTATTATCAAGGTTGATAACCAAATAAGTTAATAGAGAACTCTGTCTTTATTTGCTTATTTTAAATGTATTACAGTTTTCCATCAGAAGAACTTTGGAATTACCATTCTACAACCGAAGGTCATTCAGTTCTGTGGTCTTTATAACCAGACTGAGCAGCAGGCATGCTCTGATTTACAACTGAGCACTAAAATCTCCCTAATACTTATGACTTTTGAGTCTGGTGCACTCCATAGACTTCAGTGGAATAAAACTGCCATTCTAATAAATGTAGGAGAGACTTTATGGAGTCAGAAGTGGGGCTAAAAATGTAGTTAGAGTGTTTCATATATAAGGAAGCTACATCTCAGCTATATAAACTGTTCAATCTAAGTTACCAAAGCTAGCATCAGATCCAAGCTGCTTAAAGTGGAAGTTACAGGCAGAGTGAAGTTATCAAATTATAAAAATATTGTCTTGGACACACTGATTATCTCCCATGGTGCTTTTGAGCATGTCCTCCCCTGACTCTGGTATAATCATTTCTGTATGATGACAGTTTCAGCAAGAGATTTTGTCAATCAGAGTAATACTGTCAGAGCATTGTCACAAAAGCCAGGAGTGTCTGTTTGAATTCCTCAAGGTTAGGAGGTAATGCAATCCAGATCTTGCTATCTGGGTGAGAGCTTTAAACATGAAGTGTCCTGTGAAAGGGGGTATGTTACTACCAAAAGCAGACTACAACAGCACTGTAGAAAACTATGATTCTCCCTCTGTTCTTTGAAAGAATGGCTGGAGATACATTTGTAGTGTATGAATCACAAACAGCTTCTGATTATCAGCTTCATGGCCTTTCTGAGGTGACTCTTGCTTGATTTGCATTGCTGAAACTGATCTAGTACAAATAAATTCAGCATTTGTTGAGCTGGAGGAAGAGGTTGTCTTCAACAAAAGCTTGTTAGAGCACCCAGGAATGATGAAGAGACCAAGCCCACAATCCTCATTATTTGACAGTTGTTTACATAAACACTTTTCTTGTAATTACAGCTCCTTTAGATGCTTCTCAGAAAGGATTACACCAGGAAAGGATGCCCACTGGAAAATTCTGCCTGCTAGAGTTAAAGATCTCACCTAATAACCACTTAGCAGAGGACAAATACCAACAGTAAACCTGACTATTTCTCAAATGTCAAATTATGCATGAAAGATGCCTTTCAATAGACTACTGCCATAGGATTTACCTTATGCTTCTCAAAGCTAGCTAGAAAAAGTTAAGCAAAACAATTTGGTTTTCCTTGGAGAATCTATTCTATGATCATTCTGTGAAATTGTCTCAACTTTAATCAAAAACTTTCCAAGGGGACAGATTTCAAAGTTCCTGTTGTAACCTTTACAGTTGACACTAGCATGTTTTGGAATTTTGTTTGGGTTTTGGTTTTAATTTATTTTAAGGTATCTTGCTATTAACACTACATTGATTATGTCACAAATAGGTGGCACAGTTCCGAAAAAGAAGTTGTTTCAGTGGGTCACATTTACATTTAAATCAACATGGACATAATACAATATTTAAATTCATATATTACCATATAGTCATTATAATAGTGCATATATTTTATAAATATCATGACATGATTCAATATTGAAAATTACTGGTTAAAATTTAAAATTATGTATACATGCTGATCTCGTAAATCATAACCATGCAAATGTTCTGAAATAAAACAGAAATTGCAATGTAAAAGTTGTGGCTTTTGAAATTCCACTTCATGAGACATTCTTAAATATTTGTATGTTCTGGAATGAAAAAACTGAAAGGTCAAGTCTGGCCAAGTGGAAATTCTGAATTTTTATTGACTTTTAATCAAGAAAAACTTAATTTTTTAACAATTTTTTTTCTCACTTAAGGAGTAAAAACTTTAGCCAGCACGAAATGTGCTGTGAAAATAAACAAAAAACATCTTAAAGAAGCTTTAATGATTAGGAAACTTACTCCACTCTTGTTTATTTTTTTCTTAAAAAACTTTAAAAAATTTTTCTTTCTTTTTTTTCTTTCTTCTTTTTTTCTCTTTCTTGCCTTTTTTTTCTTTTTATTTTCTTTTTTTTTTCATCTTTTTTTTCCTCCTTTGCCCTTTTTGGTTTTGCCCTTTTTTTTTTCTGTTGTTGTTGGTGGTGGCTTGCTTTTTTTTTTATTTTTTTCTTTTCTCTTTTTTTTTTTTCTTTTTCACTTTCCTCCCTCCCCCCATCCCCCCAGTGAATTAGGATTTTTAATTTTACATTTGGTCCTTTCTGTGACACAATAATCTTTTCCTCTTGAAGTCTCTTTGCCCATGAATCTGCAGCTGAATATTATTGAATCTGGTCTAAAACTACTTTTAAAATAGAAAGTGGGCTATGCCATCACGGTTTAAGGAAAACAGCACTGTAGACTATTGCTTGATATTTAGTGGGACAATATGGTCCAATCTTTTTACTTGCTTAGGCTTTCAGCTCTTGAAGGTAGTGGTTGATTTAGCAAGGGAACATTTATTATTTTTTACCTTGAAATTATTTTATGAAAGGCATCTTAAAAGTATTTCTACCTCTGCATTAAAACTTGTTGCTTTGCAAGAAATCTACTTTTTTCCTAAACAAATCTATTTTAAGACAAATTGCTATGTCCCTTTTCCTTCTGTCACTGTTGAATACCTTTAACTAAATCAGTCAGTAAATCATTTTATATAAATAAAAATGATGTGATTTTACAGTTGTGGGTAAGGCTTTCCTTCTTCAGGTTTCTTTGGCTAACTAAGTATAGATTTATATATAACGCATGAGTTCTATTGCTTATGCATTCTCATATCTTGAAATAATTAAAAGAAACAAGCATTTTTTACTGCAACTAAGTACTCGGTAAATTGGGTAATCTGAATCACAATTGTGGAGTGCAGATGTGGTTGATCTTATGCCTTTTCTCTAGCTGGCATGTCTTTAGTGAAATTAGTGTATTAGTTGTAGTATGCTCGCTATTAAACAAACACCAAATTGTCAGAAGACAATTAATGGGGTTTCAGAATTAATTACTTGAAAGTTAGGAAATAGCAGAATGAGTACTGACTATGCAAACTTAGTTCACCTGACTAAGTCCATAATGGTATTTTCCACAGGACCTCCTACTTCATTCAGTATTAGGAGTAAATACTGTTCACTTAATGATCTGCTGTTCAAACTATGCTCTGTGGACAATGTTAATGACCTACTCTTGAAATTGCTGTGGTATTTATCCTTATGATTTCAATGTTATTTAATTATTTTCACAGCATAACTTTGAGATGAGGGAGTGACACTAATCCCATTTTGCAGAGGTAGCAGAATTGGCCATTACATTTAGCTACAAGGTTGACGGGCTAGGACCAGAGTTTTACCATACCACTGTGTACATATATTAAAATTACAACTCCTGGTGACTTCAGCAATGACTTCCATAATTCCTTGACACTGCAAATCAGAGTCTGTATATATTGGTTTTACAATCCTATTTCAAGAGTCCTCCGATCTCTTTCCTCTTCTCCCATTTCAAAAATACCCCAGACTCCATCACTACCACATACTGTGAATGGCTCTGGCTTGTGCTGTCTCCTTGGCACTGACAGAGGAAGTCTTAGTAAGCCCATGTCAAACCCTACAAGGTATGATGGTAGGAGTCTTTTAACACATGACAGTGCTTCAGCTTATGCCATAACCCTGGGAATTTGGATATATTTCGTACCGGCATAGCCACAGGATCTTGACTATATTTCCCAGGAAATAAGGTGTTGCTTAGAGGAAGGAACCCTAGGGCCAAGGGAAGAGTAGATCTAACTTCCCAGGGCAGTGTTCAGTTATTTTAACAAGAACTTAGCCTTTCTTTTGCCCCATTCTCACACAAAATATTCTACTTCATTCATTCCATTGTTCTATGAGACCAGGACACACCAAATGACATAGGAGAAAAAATTAGGGAATAAATATGTTTTTCCTGTCCTAACACTATGGGAACTAAATTAAGGTGCAAGCAACTTGATGGTGGTATTTCCTAGCTGTTTCTCTGTCTGATGGTGTTTTGGCCCTAACTTAACTGATGCTTAACACAACTTCAGACTATCATAAGCTCTGGTAGCTTGATCATTCAGTTAATTTTCTTTCAGAGATAGGGATGTAGCCTGATGGACTTAGGCAAAAGATAACCTGCCTTATATCTTGTACTCAGCTGCTAAGAGAAAACAACACAGAAACCCACCCACCAAACAACCCAGGCAACTACTAAAAAAAGCAGTTCAGAAGTCATTTTACACTATATTGGGGATGTGCAACATACATTTACATACATAAAATGAAGTGTGCAGGGAATGATATTCGTTTTTTTTTAAATGTCATGTTAAATGTCATAAAATGTCATAAATCGTTACTTTTTTTCAGATTTCTGACTAGTAAACTGGAATTCTTGAAGGAGCTTTTATTAAAAAAATCTTTGCCCTGTAACAGAACATTGTGGACTTAGATTTCTTTATCAATAAATCATTTCAGAGGGATTTGGACTGAATGGAAATTAAAAGTATTTTTAAAATATATTTTTAAATCTCTTTTAAAATACATGGTACATCATCACTGCAGGGGGTCACTCTCATAGTTGCTGCATCTGTTTCTTTATTGTCTTTACCTCAAAAGAAAGTTCATTACAAGTTCCTTGCATTCTATAAGCATTGAAATCACTGGTTTAATTTTTAACTTGTGAAGGGGTGACAATCAGCAAGGAAATAACAAAATAGGCAGAAAATTACTATATCATAGTCTTTTTAGCATAGGAATAGAATAAAACTTGAGCACAGGCTGGGATACTGGAACCAGCTTTACAAAAAAGAAATCTCTATGTAACTCTAAAAATGGGTATCGGCATAAGAATGCTGTCAATGTTTAACTTGGGGGGAATGGGGTTTCCTGATACTTTACTTAGTTTAAACAATTCCTTCATACATCATATATCTGCAAATAATGATGGTCTTATCTGCCTTGTTTTGGAAACTGTAAGCCTGGTGACAGCTTCAAAAGTTTCCTTCATATGAGGCAACTTTTAGCTAATTGGGTTTAAGATAATCACCCAAGTTCTTAATGAATACAGCAGCATTTTTTTTCCCCATTTATATGTTAAATTTTGTATGCCTAAATTCAGACAGGAAGAATGAAGCATTTGTCAAAACCTCCAGAGAGCCTTCCAATCCACCAAAGATAGGTACTTTTCCTCTTTTTAACTGACTACAAGGAGTCACAAGGTATCTGTTTCCATTTTGGATCCAGTACTTTGTTTTGTACAAAAAAATTAAGACACCATATATAGTTATAATTACATACATATGTGCATGTATGTTATTTTATATATATGTATGTACATATATACATAGCTATATAGCTTTCAAGCTTCAGATTTGGTCTGGAAATAGGAACAAATCCTGCATGGAGCTGAGTTGAAAGTGCAGAAAACAAGCAGGTCATGGAAAATGATGACACTCCAGTACCTTGCATAGGTACTTAGAACCAGACCAGATATGACCTTAAACAGAGACAAGAGATTTTGCTATGTTTGAAGGAGTTTGTTTTGGAGTACTAGTGTTACAGATGTTATTTTATGAATATCTTAAATGTTAACACTATAAATATTTTTCTCTGGAGTAGGTTCCTCCCAAATATGGATAATCATTTATTTGATGTTACAGGCTTGCTTATCTTCTTACATTTTCCATTGTCATAGTTTTCAGCAGTGTCCACAGCAGGACTAGTAAATTTTTTTTATTGATTCTAGCTGGAGTGCATTTTTATATTAGCATCATCTGTTTACTTTTAATGTAACACTTGCACGTAAATAATCTGTTGTGCAGGTAGCAAGATGATGTTAGAGTGGTTATTGCTGAAAGAAAATACTAAGACTTGTACAAAGTATATACAAATGTATATTGTGCAGAGTAAAATCATATGCTCTGATGTAAGATGTCCATACTTTTTGGATGGACAGTCACCACATAGAGAAGAATTCTGATCTGAAGGTACTAAATGAGAATTTAGTATTGACATTATTCAATAAGGCTGCCCTGTGAATTGAATATAAGGCTCTAGAGCAGTTTCATTCATGTCAGATTATTTACTTGCCCTTTTCCATTTACATTTCTTGTTTTTAACTGTATTACTGACTCTATATGCTTAGAGAGGCCTGGGCTGACTGTGAGACTGTTCCAATTCTTTCTGACAGATATAGAGTCCTTCTGCGAATTGTCCTTAATGCCCTTCTTAGGCTTGTCTGACTTGATTCAGCCAGGTTTGATAAATGAAGGAGCAAGTTTAGGTCCGTTTTAAAATAACAAGTATACTCCAATGCTCTGACTCCATTGATAACTTGAGCTCAGGCTGAAGGACCCTTTTATTTTGAGCTTGCCTGTTATCTGTGTGGGTAGTGTATTATCTGTTGACTCCACTAAGCTCTGTGCTTATCAGCTTTTGAAGACTTAACATACTGCTAGTATTTCACTGTTCTTCTGCGGAAGAAGAAGGATGAGAATTTTCATTTCTCTCCTCCACAGAATGCAGGGCTATATTTCTTTCCTTACAGGATATTTGAAGCCTACAAAATGTGGGAATCGGGAATGCAGCACATGTTCCCTCAGCTTTACAGTGAACAGAAGAACTGGCCAACCACATAACCCAGGGTGGGCTGTGTCCTGACAGGGATCTTTGCATTCTTGGATATTCTTGGCTGCATGGTCTAACCTAGTGTTTCTCCACTCTAAGATTATGCCGTATTAGACAGGGGATTGCTAAATGGAGGAAAGGTGCAGGCATCAAAGTGAAGGGATGTGATGTTTAAAAACTCTTCCATATTTGAACAATCTAGAGAGATGCCTTACAAGTTCTCACCTTGGAACCACTTTTTATGAGGAAAGAGTCTAAGGTGTTGTCCCACGCTGAACAGCCAATGGCACCTAATCAATGCCACCATCTAATGAATGAAATTAATTAAATTAATCTAATCAATAAAATATACAGTGACAAATCTCCAGTATCCAAAGTGGAAGAGTCACTCAAAAGTAGGAAAGAAACTCAAATATGAAACTGTGAAATTATTAGCCATAGTGTGTAAATGTGTTGTTTCACAAAGTCTTAGTACTGGAACAGAAGCAAAATGGTATTCACCAACCTTAAAAAGGGCTTTAGGAGCATCATGGAGCAATACATTATTTCCATACTAGACAAAGGGTTTGAAATTATAACAAAAAAAGAGGAGAATTCATTGCAATTAAGGAGGATCCAGCTAATGTACTGCCTCTATATTAAAGCAAATTTTAACATATCCATCACTAAAGACATTTAAGAAAAAACTTACCTTTCATGGGATAAAAAGATGATCTTCCTATATTTTAACAAGTGATTAGGAGTGTTGTGGTTTAACCCCAGTCAACAACTAAGCACCACGCAGCTGCTCACTCACTT
>NW_010972621.1:886459-886749 GCF_000737465.1 Haliaeetus leucocephalus
TGATAATAATAACAATAATAAAATGATGATAATAATAAAAGAATTGGAATATACAAAACAAGTGATGCATGATGCAATTGCTCACCATTTGCTGACTGATGCCCAGTTAGTTCCTGAGCAGCGATCTGCCCCCAGGCCAACTCCCCCCAGTTTATATACTGGACATGACATCACATGGTATGGAATATTTCTCGGGCCAGTTTGGGTCATCTGTCCTGGCTGTGTCCCCTCCCAGCTTCTTGTGCCGCTCCAGTCTTCTTGCTGGCTGGGCATGAGAGGCTGAAAAATCC
>NW_010972621.1:886830-904497 GCF_000737465.1 Haliaeetus leucocephalus
AACACTATACCAGCTACTAGAAAGAAGATTAACTCTATCCCAGCTGAAACCAGGACAAAAAGTCATTACAAAGCTGGAAACGTACAGTCAGTTTTCACAAAAGGATGTTCCCTGGGGGCTGTCCCACCTGTCTCTGACATTTCAATCCACTCTTTAAAGGGAATAAGATATTTAAAGGAAGTGCAAAGTGAGCCAAGTATGATGGGTTGGTCTTGGGTGGCAGCAAAGCACCGGCACAGACATTTGCTTGCTCCCCAGGCCCCTGCTCTGTGGATAGGGGACACAATAGCAAAACAGGATTGAGAAAACTCAAGAGTCAAAATAAAGGCAGGGAGATAATTTATCAATTACTGTAGAGGGCAGAATGGTCTTGACTTTAAATTTATTGCCAAGTCACATATTTAGTTACTGATTGGGGTATTGGGAAACAAAAACATAATAACACATAAGGAGAAAAACACCTCCCACATTCCTAGGCTCAGTTTCACCCCAGACTCCTCTCCTCATCACTGTAAGTGCCACAGGTTATACATTCAGTCCCTTCAATGAGGCCATGAGCAGAGGAGGGTGTTTGGGGTCAAGATGTAGCAGTTTCTCTCTGCTGTTCCTTGTTTCTCACAGTTTTTCTCTGCACTGTTGTGGGTCCTCTGGAAACTGCAGTCCCTTTGGGAGAGCACCTGCTCTGCCATGGAGCACCTCCTCCTCCTCTCACCACAGTGCTCCTCCCATTGTTTCTCATTCCTATTTTGTTTCCTCCTCCTCTTTTTCTCCAGCATTTTTTGCCCTTCCTTAAATATGTTTCCACAGAGGCACCACCACCTTGGCTGCCAGGTTCAGCCGTGCCCTGTGGCAAGTCCCTTGGAGCTGGCTGGAACCAGCTGTGTCTGGCACATGGCAGACCCGGCCTCTCTTCACAGAGACCCCCCACTGCAGCCCCCTGCTGCCAGCACCTGGGCATCTATACCCAGTACAGGGACTACCGGGCTGCTGCTTCAAAATTATTCAGAAAAGACAAAACACAGATCTCCACAAATGGTTGCAGATACCATCTGACTACAAGATAACATGGCACATGAAATGCAGAGTTGATAAATGCACAATGATGAACATAAGGAAAAGCACCTTGGACGCTGGTTTGACAATGAAGAACTCCAGACTAAAGGGCATTTTTTGCCAGCCAGGAATGATAGTGGGCAGCTCAATGCTCAGTCCAAAAAACCTAGGAAATGCTAGGGAAAAACAAAGAATAAACCAGAAAATATCACTATTGTACTGTCACATCTTGAATATCATATGCATGCAGGCCTTGTAATCCTGTTTCAAAATACTGAAGTACAAAAATACAGAGAAGGGTAGCAAGGATGACTGAAGTTATGGCATGATTTTTACAGGAAAAGAAACTAATTAGGCTAGGGCTCTTCAACCTGGAAAAGCAAAGACAAAAGCAAGAGATGATGGATCCCTGCAAAATCAGGTATGGTAAGGAGAAGGTGAGTATAGACTGTTCATTATTCCTTTTAGCACAAAAACTGGCAGGTGTCCACTGAAATGAGCAGGCAGCAGTTTTTGCTGGGCTTTTTTTAAGGGGAAATGTTTTTTCACAGTGTGCTTAATATTAAACTGTGGAATTAATTTCTACAGAAGGTTGTAGAGGCCAAAAGTGTAAATTAATGTGAAAAAACATGAGGCAATTTAATGGAAGGTAAGTCCATGGGGACTATTGAATGCAATCAATTGACTCAGGATGTCATGAAACCACTGATTCCTGAGAAGGCATTCCAGCAGATGCATCACTTTGCACTTGCCTTAGAGAGCAGGTGTCTGAACCAATATGACAGTCCTTAAACTCAAAAGGTAGAGAGTAACCTGACCTGGCCTAATTCCACTGAAGTATACATATACTAAAGAAAACGGTCTTTCAGTTTTACCTCCTTTTCTCTATCTTTCTCCTGTTGGTAAGTTGTAGGCTTTAGTTGTGCCTTTTATTTTCATTAATTTTTTTCACCCCAGAAAATGCAAGACAAGGCAGTATGAAAATAAAATTTCAGTACCAGCTCTACAGTTACTTGTTATTGACCAATAAAACCCTATCATGGAAGAAGGCTCAGAGGAGATGGGCAAGGGCATGAAGCTCAGACAATAATGCAGGGTGTGATTGACCACAGCTGTTTCAAAGAAGCTGGCTTTATCCCAACACAAAGGAGATCGGAGGGTGGCCTTTGTTTTAGGTAAACAGCTATCAACAGTTGAGTGGATCAGCTGGTGGTGTAAATGATTCTCCCTGAGTTCATTAAAACAGTGTGAAAGTGTCTTGTCTCAGTCAGATCAGCATGGGGGGAGTGAATATGTGGCTCATCCCAACACAGAATATAAATATCAGGCAACTAGCAAAAGAATTTTGAGGAGTGCAATGGGCTTGAGCTGGCTCCAACCCACATATGCCTTCCTGGTGACTGAGGAGGCCCAGCATTGTGATGGATAGCATGTTACAGAGATCGGTAATGGGAATCATATCGGTACTGTGACTGAGCTCTATATTGCAATTGCTGTGTTTTGCTAAATGTAACTTGCATTTGTATTGTGTTTTCAGCATATTTTGTATCACTCCGTTAAATCAGAAATACCATGTAACATCAACTATCTTCAGAGAAGTAAATTTGATATTAAAGATACCCCTCCACACATGGAGTATCTAAAAGAACCTGGTCAGAGAATATTGCACTCTGACACTACTGTAAATCAGCACACTTCCTTTGAAACTACATAATTAATGAAACTATGCTGAGGAGCCAGCCATACGCGAGCAATGTTTCAAAGCTTCTGTTTGCTTCTCTGCAAATGACCTGTTATGGCACATTTTGGTTCCAATTTGGATGTGTTTGTAGATATTTGTAGTATTGCTGCAATAGTAGGCTTTGGTTTATTTTTCAGTATACAGTTTGATGGTTGATGAATGTATATTGTATAAACAAAATAACAGGAAGGAATTTCAATCTTTTCTGCACATTCATTTTATCACTTATGGCACAAATAAAGCTCAGCGCACCCTATCTACTTTGGACTTCTCTTCCTTGTTGATTTCATAGGTTTTACCTCCCTAAATATTACTCAGCATAATAAGTTTTTCAATCCTCTCCATTCACATGGCTGCATTGCAGACACTCATACCTTATTCTTAATAAATCCCAAATATACCCACCTTTTTTTTTTTTTTTGAGTAATTTCAGAGCTGATGAACTGTTGAGCTCTCTGATAATCTTAGTATGTGTTGAAAACACATTCTTTCTAACATGTAGTATTTTCCTCTGGCAATTAGATGTCTGTTGGTGTCTTCTAGATTCCCAACTTTTATTTCCACAAGTTAATCTGGAACCAGTAATTAAACTGAGAATGCATACCTTTAGTTTTGCCTTTAATATTTAGCTTTTTTTTGACCAAACAAGTTGATGAAGCCATATAACTTGAAAACCCCTGCTGTTTTGTTACATTATTTACTTTTGCATAGCTCAGCTAGTGTGCAGTTATTGCTGAACATGTGAACTGACTCAGTTGTATTCCTTTGGCTGCTAATACACTGTTTCCATTGAAATATGTTAAGGTTATCATTATTAAATATGCCTTTTCAGGGCGATGACCAATCTGCCTGAATACTGGTAGCACTAACACACAGAGTTACAACAACAGTGAAATGCAATTTTTTATATACAATTCAAGGTTGCATTCTCTCACCTCTAATGGTTGGCAGAGACATTAACTTCATCATGAGAGAAAGTGTGGGCATGTATAATGTGCATGTAATAGCACAAAAGTTGTAGTCTTTCTAAAGTACATAAAGCACATATATTCTTTCCAGTCATTTGATGTTTGTCTTTTAACTGTCAGACTTTCTGTCACTTAATGGCAGACACAAATAGTAAAAATGAAAGCATCATGCTGCAGTTACCACCTGTGTTCTTGTTAAACCGTTCGTTTACCACTGCACTCACTTTAACTCTGCAAACTGTACAGCTAAGTTACATAAATATACAGCCATGTGCACATAGATTTTTCTGTTTGGATTACATTACATTACATAGCATTCCAGCTGGCTCTACAGCAAACTGGAAATTGTTTCTTGACAGTGGTCTTTAGATGATAGTTTTCTATGTTAATGGAGCATGCAAAATCAGTATATGCTTTCTCCTAAAATTGCTTATCCTGTTTTGTCCTGGAACAAACTGGGAACATCCATCCATCCTTGTGTAGGCAGTGCTCTTGTGAGGCAAGTCCTGACATCAGATGCACTGGTGTTACACTTCTGGCATCCTGGCTGTGGCAATTTACATAGCATTTTCCTATTAATTTGCCATGGTTGTGCTCTCCAGCCTTGGCATTGATGCCTGCCATTTTTATAGATAAAATTGTTGGTTTGAGCTTGAAAGGCTGTTTTAAAGTTGATAATTATAGCTGTTCAGTTCATACCATCATCGATTTTATGGCTTAGGCCCAGCTTAAAACCATTAAGCTCCTAGACCATGAGTAATTTTTCTGCTTTGGAAATTACAATTAATGCTGTTTTCTTTAAGAGAAAACCACCTTACCTTTGTAATTCCATTATGATTTTATTCTTTTTAGTTCATTTTTCATCTATTTCTCTATATTCATTAACTCCAAGAAGTTTGGTATTATAGTCCTTCATGTTTTCTCTCTGCCTGCATGCTTTCTGTTTCTGCAGACATTGATTTTGTGTTCCAGAAATCTATCTGTAGAGTCTGCTTCTCTTTTAGTAACTGATTCCTCAAAGGCCTTTTGTTATTAAGGCTTATCAGTTCAGCAAATTCAATGCCAATCTTTTATTATTATTATTGTTATTGTTATTTATTATTTCTCTGTTGTTTAATTATTCTTAAGACAGGTTTTTGACCTTTCACTCATTCTTCCACTCGGGGAACCAGTGAAAATATATCTTTTTCTCTTTCCTGCCCCCGACAGTTTGTCATTTGTGTGCGTTTCCCTACCCTTATTTTATGAAATTGTATTTTGATTATTTGGAGATTTCATTTGTATGATATTTAAACAGCCTTTCTTTCTAAATAACAGACTACAATATTCTAGCTTGAGAAATTGAATACTTTGAATCAAAAAAAATTTTTGACCCCTGAAAGGATTTTCAGCTACTTTGATTCCCTTATGAAAACTATTTGCTAATGGAAAAATATTAGCTTAACTGCAAAGAAATTAGCACCCTCATTTTTGGCCTACCACTGAAGAAAATTCCATCTGAAAATTACTCAGTCATTGAAAGTACCTGTGAATTACCTTTATATATATATATATATGTGTTTCTTTAAACTGAACTACATCTTTGATGGAATAACAGAAACAGACTTTCAGTCTGTATCACATTGACTAAGGAAGACAGAGTATGGTATTATGTAGAAGGCACTATCCAAGTCAGCAAATTTTGACTATGTGGGACAATAATGCACTGATCAGTGACAAATAAAGATTCCCATCAGACATTGCAGTAACATTTCCAAACTAAAATTTTCTAAATTTGACTGAAAGTTTTGGGTTTTCTCTACAGTAGGAAAAAAATTAAAAAAAAAATAATTGGGGAAAATGCATAGAAAATAACCCCCCCCCCCCCAATATTTTTATTAACTCCAGCAGTTATCACTTATCTGGCCCTGAGCTCCAGACATGAATACCTTTAATGTTCAATATGCGTGTCATGCTCCTGTAGTAGTAACTTTCAATGAAAGTGTAAGGACAGCATTAACTGGAACACATTAACTTTATGACATGTTTTTATATGAAAGTAAAGCAATTAAATTGTGTCATGACTGCATCCTCTCAAATCACAACTCTCGAACAGACGCTTTACTACACTCAATCTCTTTATACTTCATTGTCATGGAAGCAAATGCAGTTTTTAAAATGAAAATTGTATAACATGTATAAAAAGGATTATTATGAAGTTTAAAACATCACTTTATAGACAGTTAGCTTGGTAAGTAATAATGATGAATCTCATTTTTTTCTAGCGTGTTCATTAGTGGCAACTCTCTCACCCAACCTCAGATCTCCCCATAGCTGGAAAAAACCCCAAGGTCCGGTAAGTATCTGCTTTATTTCAACGTACTAGCTACATGCAGCAGAATAGCACTGGTATTTTTTTATTTTTAATTGTTTTTTATACAATCCAGTGCTAAAAGTTTTTGTGTGGTAACTGTGTTTCCATTTTCTAACTCTGTGCAGCTGGATAGGACAAATAGCACTGGAGGCAAAGGAGTGAGATCCCTGCCTGGAACAGGAAAAGGAGATACAAGAGACTATTTTGGATAAATTAGATGTACTTAGACTGGTTGGGCTTGGTATTTAAAGATCTGATTCCACCTCATATTCAGTGTAGGCCATTTAGAGAAAAACTTTGTAATATTAAAAATGGTAATCTACCAGGAAAGACAGGCTCCAGAGGCTGAATCAATCTAATTGCAAGTTTGTCCCATTTACATTATATGTTTTCCTCTGGTTCCAAGACTGTGTGTTTAAAATTGCTCCCCTAATACTTCAATAATATCATAATTCCAGAAATAAATTCAGAAAAGTTGGGATTATTTTCACATAAATGAAAGGCAAAATGGGTCCTAGCAATCTTATTTCATCTTTAGCTGGTCTGCCCTTTGAGAGTTTATTATTATAACGGCTAGGAATAATTGAGGCCCTGACAAATTCTAAAATGATCAGCCTGTTTTATTCATGTTCCAAACAAAGTGATAGTATTTTAACTTTACTGCAAGAAGAAACTTACTTACTTTTTTCTATTATTGAAAATGGACCTTGTGAAGTGCTAACTTCATTTCTGATTCTCAGCTAAGGTTTAAAATAACCCTTTTGTTCCATTTGTTGATGTGTGTACACATTGACATGTTTCCAGATTTACATGAAGAGAAGAAATTATTTACACCATTTTTAGCACAGAAAAGAAGGAGAGCCTTACAGGTCATATAGCATTAGAGTTAACTTTTATTAAAAAACTAGAAATTGCACATAATTTGGGATCTACGTGTAAGCTGACATTTATTAGTGAACTCAAGGATATATGCTGCTTTTTTTTTTTTTTCCTTCTTCTGTTTTCTATTCGAACATCAAAGATTAAATAAAGATTAAATACTGTCTGGGTGATATGACCTACTAGAAGTCTTGTCAGTCCAGTGAGTCTGTGATTGAAAATAGAATGGAATTTCTTTTTTGCAGTTGTTAGCTGAAGTGGACAAATGGAGAAACCTTTCTCCCTTGCCTGTTTTACTACTCAAAGAGTCAGAACATCATCTGCAGACTTATGTAATCTTTTTGTGTATTAGTACATGGTTGCAACTTATTGACATGGTGATTCCTCATTATCAGTCAAAAAATTAATAATATATGTATAGAAGACATATTAAAAACAGGGAGAGATGGTATCAAAGAATTCAGCAGTTCAATAAGTACATTTTTATTTTCTGTTTTTTTCTGGTCTTGACTGAAAAAAGCATTCCTGTTTAGAAACTTGTTATGATGTGAGTGATTCTCTGAATTAGGTCTACATAGGAAAAAGCAAAAAAAATGTGCAAGTAATAATTTCTAACACATTAAAAATAAAACACAATATACAATTTAACAAGAAGCCAAAATGCTTTAGAAATAGATTGAAAAAAGGATGTGTGTGGTAGATATACAAAAGGACTTAGTTGTTATTTTTGGCAGAAGAGTTCAAACATTTAAATGTTCAAACATTATGTTTAGACTCTACCTAAACATGGAGTTACTAGGCATCTGTACATTTTAAAATTCACCCAGTTGTATGTTTTCTGAGTTATTACTCAGAGCTTAAATATATTTAACGGCCAGGGTTGTAGTTCATTCACATACTAAAAGGTGAGCTATTTCTCTTATTTTTAGGGTCCGACATGACAGATATTCTCAGAGTATGCTTTCTCGGAAATTGTTCAAATCAAATGCACTACTGCATTTGAAAAGCATCCTATTGCAGTACTATTAACATACCCAGCCTATTTTTGTATTTTTTTGCATTTTGGGTCTATAGTTAGATGATGGGATTAACATAAACATAATATTTGGATTGCATTTCCTCATTAGCAGAACTTTTGCTGAAATTAAGACGTAACAACATAGCTTTAGAGCATTAGTCACCCTTCAGTCTTTAATCCAGGCCCCAAAGTCCAAAGCATGGCACAGCAGGTTGACCAGGGCTGATGAACAGGTGCTTAGGATGGTACTAAGATAAAATCCAAGTGAGATATGAATTGCTTCTGCCCTTTGCAGATCGTTTGGTAGGAATGTGCACAGACTGAGACAGCTTCTGTAATATTGGCTGTGTGCTGCTCTGCATTGGCGCTTTGACTTCTTGATGGATTAATGCAACAGCTTGTTAAAACTTTCCATGTAAGTAATATAGACTGTTGTTTACATACCTGCATCATGCAGGTGAATCTTGCCCTCCTTTAAATCCTTCCAAAGTGCAACCTTTGAAAATAACGTGATGAACTGTAGGCTCCTGTTTATTCCAGTGTATGCATTAGATGTATTTTTTTTTTCAAACACAGAACCTGATTATGGATTTTAATGCTCAAAAAACCTCCTGTATTTGGCACTTCTCCTTAATCTATATTTACTTCTATAAATATTAGGTGACATATGCACCCTGTTAATAATTTTAGATTATGAATAGGACTATGCCATTTTAAAAGCATCTCCATCTGTTCTTAATGTACCAAAAAAATAGAATGAATCTGAAGAAAACATAGAAACATACAAATAAAGTCCTGAACAGGGTACTTTAGTCTGAAATCCTTCCAAACTTTTCATTATTAAAAAAAGCCCTATTCAAAATACAAACAAATTATTATGAATGTAATTTCTGAAGTAATACAGGGGGAAATGCAGTCCATTACATACTGAAGTCCAATACTTGGGACTGTCTTCCTTTATGCGCTTGCTATTTTGTATGCATAGTCAAAGGTCCTGACAACATCCCCTGCTAAAGATGAAATATGTTTGATTTTCTCTGCTGCCTGTAAAGTGTGGTAGAGCCCTCTCTGAAAAAGTACCTCATGCACCACTTTGAGTTGCAAGAGAAGACAGCAGCTGTCGTACTGTTCATAGGCCAACTATAAACAGCAGTAAAGAACATTCTTGATATAGACACATGAATCACTTCATATAACACACTTGCAAGCACTGGTCAGTATGTAAAATGTAACGGTAGTGTCTGACAAATGTTTACATGTCCATAAATATGCTCTTAATCTAATGCCTAGAGGTAAGTAAGTGCACCCACAAAGCCAGTTCATCAGGAAATGATTTCTAAAAAATCTCTTTAATAGTCATTGTATGTATGCAGGGGAGCAATGGTATATTCTTCCCCCTTATTGTTTTATTTAAGTGAATCTAATTGCCTTCAGGTTGAAAAGCCTTGAGATGCTTCCCTTGAGAATCCTAAAATACGAGGGGAGAAAATGGAGGTGACCAGGGTAATATTCCAACCACATCAGCTTGTAGAGATTCAGTTACTGCTCAGGTAAAAATGTTACAAAAAAAGTAAATCTGTGTTTTAGTATATATAAAAATTGTACTTAGCAGGAGAATGGATTTAAATTTTTAGATATGCCAAAGATAACTTAAGCATATTAAAGATAATTTAGTGTAGGGTATTTCCTAAAACAGAAGTTCTTTTCAAATGGTGTATTGTCCTCCATCTTCTGTGTGGCAAACTGATTCACATCTACCAAGGGTAAATATTATTGGAATGGACTCTGTTCTAGCAAACTATTATTTTGCCTAAAATGTTAAAACATTTTGAAGTCCTGAGTGATAAAATAGCTCAACCTACCACCAAAAATCAAAATGCATCCAGGAAAAAGAGAACTTTAAGTCTTGGCTCTGTAAAGCCCTGAGAACCCCGAATGAGTCCAAAACTTCTTAAAATGGGCTCATCTGCATGCATAATACCACCTTAGGACAACACACATGCTTTAAATTAAAAAGAATGGGACAATTTTTTCTTAAGATTTTGCAAAATCGAGATCTCCATTTTCTACTTTTGACTGGGCAGTCCCTGGTGGATTGCCTTTCTTCAAACAGTTTATCACTGCCTTTATTTGAAACCTATCTCTTGTTATTTAGTCTGCTGTAATAAATGAGTTAATTGTAGGATGTAACCTTGTATATCTACAAAGAGTCCTGACAAACAACTGATTCTGCACCACTACCAACCTCAAATTCTTTGCTTTTTTCATCAGCAGGTTTTTTTTAAATAGCACATGTTGTTAATGTTGTTACTGATTGTGTGATCTATTGCCTCTTGTCCTGCACACCTTGGCATTTTGCTGTAAGCACTGTCCCATTTATTGCACAGACAGCTTGTTTCAGTCAGTGATTTACCCTTCTATGTTTTTTTCTGTGATATTTGTGTTTAATTAGGTGGACTTTCTTTCTTCCTCTGCTTGCTAACAAGAGCATTTATGAAGCACAGTTTTCACTGGCCCTGGAGGTATTTGTTGGGATTTGCAGAGCAAGTCTCTTTCCTCACACTAACTTTGTATGTTGCATTTTAATGTCATGCAGAATGTGGTCACTGACTAACTTCTGACTAGGGTATTCAAATACATATGACTTAGCTATATTCCAGGCTTATATAAAGATAGGTATGCAGTTTCACAGGGCATCTGGCAATTTCCCCCCAAAACAACCCATTATGCATGAATCAAAGAATTCTTTAAATTTTTAATAACTTCTTAGTCTCATATTTTTTCCTGCTCCTGGTGCAATAAACCATAGGTTCCTGAATCTTTATATGTAGAATTTCACACATCCAATTTCTTTACACTGTGATTTGTTTCAAGAAGAAAACAAGCTTTACAGTGGCTCAGACTGACAGAGGTGGGAGGCACTGTGGAGGCTTTACTTCACTTTTGCTAAGTGTTTGTTTTCTTTCTTAAACCATGTAATGGAAATGTGACATACACAAGTGATGGCAAGAGAAAAATTCTAATTTGCTGACTTTGTCAAATGCCTCGCGGCATAAGGTGTTACCTCTGTTACTGAAAACTGCTGAATTAAACATCTACTCCTACAGATCTCCTCAGTCACATGGTCCAGAAACTTGGTGAGAAAGGCACCCAAAAGATTGCCTTGTTTGGGTACTGAAGGACATCACTGGGAATGAAGCAAGTTTAAAAAATCAAGGGAGCTGAATTTTTTTTTCCACCTTCCATTTCTTTGTAGAAGAAGGCAGAAAAAGCCCAGATATTCACTTTGTCTGCTGCTGTGACACCCCACCTTCCACTTCAACCTCATTTAAACAGCTGAGAAGACCACTGCATAAAGGAAGGCACAGCTTCAATCAGGAACTCTGGTTTTAAATCATTTCACTTCTCAGATACAGAAATTCTAAGGAAGAACATCACAAACACACAAGACAAGTTACAGAGACAATGACAGACTTCTTTCACTGCATGAGAAAGGGCAGAGCAGCCTTGGACTGACTACCCACAGAAGAGCATTCCCACAGGACATGTAGAAATGCAGTTGCTGGAATGAGAGGGCAGGTAAGGGTTCCAGCAGAGCTAAAAATGTGGTATTTGTGAGGGACTGACTGAAGTGGTGGTTTCAATTAATGTTCACTCGAGACCTGAGACAGAAATCAAAGTTCTGTTTTACTTAATATGAAAAGGGAATATACCCAAGTAACAGTTTTTAACTGGAAAGTAAAAAATTACTGAAATGACAAAGGAATAGGTCTTGCAATCTTAATTGATTAAAATGAGTCTTTCCTGAGAGAGATGATAGTAGCTGGAATATGGAGCAACCCATTACAACAGATATGAAACCCACTAAAGCTTATTGGACAAGGAAGAAACTTGGAGATTAGAATGAACAGTGCTTTGATAAAATGATTGCAAGTTCAAATTATCTTAAATAATAAAATTCTGATCTGGAAATCTTAATATCAAGAGTCAAGAAGATCAAGATATACAGGCTGTGTCAGCCAGCAAGCCAGGGCATTACTTGGCACATGGAAAAAAATGTGCAAGAAATGCAGCAGAGTTTGCATGGTCTGGTCAGCACCTGAAGAGCATGCACTACGTGAGTAAAGAGAACGACTGCTGCAGAGCAAGCTGAAATGTAGTATCTTCACTTCTACTTTTATCTCTCTGGTGGAATATAAGTGAGCTATGCTTAAATATAGGACTCTACTGTTAAGATTGTTTATTTTGTTTACTATTCAGCTTGTTTATAAAAGCTTCACCTTATGAAAATGCTACTTTCACTTGAATGGTAAAGGACCAAATTAATTTTGCAGGAGGTTGAAGACATTTCCCAGCATTTAGGAAACCATCAGTAAGGCAAAATCTAAAGGTGAAGCTGAGCAAATGACACACAATTCAATTCCTCAGAAAAACTTCCTATGCTGTACAGCAGACAAAGCAAAACAAATAAGCAATGCAGTGGGTAATTGACTAGATTTGGGGAGTCAGGACAAAGGAAAAAAATATTCTGTACACAAACCCTAAGAATTGGCAGCCTGCTGGAAAACATGTATCTACTGAGGACAAAAAAAGGAGCATTTGTGGGGTGTAGGATCTGTCAGTGGAGAAAGAGGTCTGTGAACACACAACAATGTTTTATCTGGAGAGAGTCCATTTCTTCAAATTGCTTTTTGTGTTGCCCTGTAGAAAGAATTTCACAGGCGAATACAACAGAATAGCACAGCTGGGATAAAAGTTAACTTAGCAAAGAACAACAATTTTTTGTAGCAAGCCTGAGCTCATTCATCACCAACTTGCTTGCTTCCCCAGAGTGTAAAATTACAAAGTTCCCTGCAAATAAGCACATTTTTCTTGAAAATCGTTAGCCTGAACATTGCCCTAAGAAGACTGCTTTGCATGATGCTTTGCAAAATCTTGATAATCTGAGATGCTGACAGAAATGCTAACAGGAGTCCTAGATGCGAGACATCCAGCATTAAGTTGTCCAGACAAAGATTCTGAGAAAGGTGTTGCTAAAGCCCATTTGCAATGTTGTGGTCAAAAAAGGCTAATGCATCGCAGGTACTTATGAAGGCTGAATCTCAATACACTCATACTGAGAGATACTCCCATATTATACTATAAAATCTGCAAGCTGTTCATTTTTGGGAAGCAAGTGCCACCTGATACTCATCATAAATATTATATTGGTATTGACAAAAGGGCTTCCTAAGCCCTTCCTCTTCCTGAGAACACAGAATATTTCTGCGCTCTGTACCAGAGCTTGGGCTGGTAAGACCTGGCTCCAAAGCAATTTCCAGTCACTGCCAGGGGAGGATTGACATAGTACACTGCAGCTCTCTTCTGTCTCCTCTTCCCTCTGCTTGGCATTTTTTTTATTTGGAGGCAAGGATGCAGAGAGGAAGCACAGACCTAGACATTGCACATATGTGCTTTGCACTGTGGAAATTCTCCACTGAGAGCACACAACCAGACTACAGCACTTTGTAGCAGCTGAGCAAAATAATTTCAAATGACCTGTTTCTGGACACAAAACTATATTAATCATATACTTTTTTCTAGCCTCGGAACCAAGACAGATTTTCCCACTCTCCAGTCAGCCAAAATAGACATGAAAATAAGTTCTCAAAATTCTGCCCATATAGGTGGCGATTTCCTGTTCAAACACTTCAGATTCAGATTTGTCCCTTCCTCTGTAATTAAAGAATATTTACCTGTTGTGACTTATAGCATTTACATGTGTGTATACATATATTCCTTTCCTTTGCACATTATTTTACTTCAGTCAGGGCTGAAACAGTAATTTCAAAATGAAACATTCCTTTCGCTTTAATGTTGAAGTTCACAGTCTGTGATAAGCTTGGTAAATCAAATTTACTTTCCGCAGCGTTTCTCTGAACTATAAAAATAGTTATTGTGCTATTCATTTCCATCAAAAATAGCTATTTTTGATTTTGTGATGTAATTTCCTTTAAAGAACACTAAACCATGAAGTATTCTAGGCAAAAATAAAAAGTTCTCTGCCTTTTATTTAATGCAAATCATATTTTTAAAAGTCAAAAGGAAAGACTCTGAAGTTGATACAGTGCTTATATTTCCGCTGATGAAAAAGTCTTAACATTGAAAAGCTTCTAAAGGACTTCTACAACTGTAACTGGTTAAGATTTTGTATGCTTTTCCTTAGTCATCAAAATATGGAAAAAATTATTTCCCTCTATACTGTCTTTGAAGAGACTGCAAGTAGTAGGCTTAGATTATTAATGGAATTTCTATAGAATACATCTGTACTTTCTGTAATTTTTTAAACTTTTTACCCTAAGAGATAATATTTAATGAAATACACTAAGTAAAATTAGGGAATATCTTTCCTAGTATGTTCCTGTTACATTTAGTGGCTTCCTATTTTGAGTATAGGACTGGAAGGTAAGAGAGCTGAAGTGTTATCCTAACCCTGCAGAAGTCAATCAAAATTTTAGCATCTACTTCAGCAGAGTCAGAAACTCAACCTTAGATCTGCTTCACATGTCTGCCCACTGACCTGGGTGACATATGGGAAATCCCATTTCCTTGTGGGTTTTTCTTACCTTGGCTGGTGCCAATGTCTTCTGTGTGGACTGTAATTTCTGAGGTGAGCTTTCCCATGGGAATTTAAATACTGAGGACTCTGATCATCTGGGACTGGAATACCAAATCCTAGTTTGCAAAGAAATTAAACAGAAAATAAAAATTAAAAAAAAAAAAAGATATTATTGCATTTTAGTGAATGACTTGCCCTGAAGAGGTTACTGATTAAAAATCTTACTTGGAATGTGGTAGATGGAGGTTTTTTCCTGTCTTAAGCACCATCCAATGGTGTAAGCCTCTTTCTCTCACTCATACTGTAAAACTGTCATTGAAAGCTGTCATTAAAAATCAACTTGATCGTAACAACACAGGCTGAGAGTACAGCTTCACAAACAAGTTACCACAGAAGAGGGTATAATGTGAACTTACAGTGTCTGTTTGTTGTTATGCAGTAACAGTTTGCATGCGTGCTTTTGTCTGCAGCAAATATGAGATCAAGTTGAGGTAGCTTATCTGTCAACAAAAAGGGCTTGCTTGTTCGTCTGCCCATACAAGGTCTATAAGCTGCTGCTGAAGACAGCCAAAAACCTTCTCTGACAGGGATTTGAGTCCAACTCCTTTGTATGCCAGGTGAGTGCAGAATAGACTAAATTACTGATAGGTCTGACCTCTCCCACTGACAAAATACAGTTTTGAACATGGAGGAGATTTCCTTTTGCTAAAACTTATAAAGACGCCATAAATGTGTCATTGAATTACAGTTTTCCAATTAGAAAAAAAAAGGAAAAAAATTCACAACAAGCTGTAGTCTTGATCTCAGCAAATGCCTCAAAGCGTTACTGTAAGTACAAAAATAATAGCTGAAGGCAAATAGGAAGCTCTTTTGTGTGACTTTATCTAACACAAAGCAATAAGTCAGGCAATTTTGTAGTATCTAACTATATACAATTTAACCACCACTAAATTAAACAAAATTAAAAATAGCAATGATAAAATTGGGAATTAGTTCCCAAAGAGTGAATGGCTCCTGCTGTGGTTTGAATTCAGACAAAAAGCTTCTTTCCCCACCTCCAAATCTGTATAGCCTAGGTGGTTGTCCTGCTGGGAACTATTAGTAAAATAATGGTTCTCACTGGGAGGCCATTCACAGTTATTAAAATATAGTACAACCTCACAAATCCACCATATAGCTTCTCATAAAATCTCTTTCTAGTTCTCAGACATGGAAAATTCATGCACTAATCTCTCATATTACATTTTCACTACAAGGTGCTTAGGAAATATACTACTCTGCATGCAGTAATGAGTTATGAAGTGTTATAAATAAATGAAATGAAAGCATAGCCTTTCAAATAAAGGAAAAAGTCTTTTAATGTTGTATCTCCCTTGCTTTTATAACCACGATTACTCACTTGGAAAAAAAATGTAAAACCAACACGCAAGCTCTATATTAATAGATATAAAGTAAGATATCTTTCAGATACTTCCTTAAACTTCATTTCTGCAGTAACAACTGAAGAGTAGTCTGGGTAGCAGGTGTGCTTACATGTCTTAACTACAATTAATCACGCTGTTCCCTGTCTCATGTTTGCCTACTGCCTCTTAGCAGAAAGCAGGACTTAAAATTTCAGGCAGACCCAATCAACATTGCTTCTGAATAAGTACCTTCATGCTGGTTTTTGTACATGGGTCTGGGCTGTGTGGAAACCTAAATTTACCTTGTTGTGATTCCAGGTCTTTCAGCTCTAGAAGCTTGCCTAAAGCATAGAAGAACAAGAGAGAAAGATTGAGCTTGTTCTAAATCAACCTGGACTTTTTGAGCCATGTTGAATGAGTATGCAAGAACAGAGATAATTGGCCTGATTCTGATCTCACTTCCTTTCGTGGGAGGCCTACTGGGAACACCATAGGACCAATATACGGCAGACAGTTCAGGGTCTTCCTGATGTCCCATGTACTAGAGGGACTCTACTGGGATCACTGATCTGAGACCACCTAAAACCAGAAGACAATCAGTGCAGCTGAGTTTAATCTAACCCTAACCATAACCCCCTAGCCCCACTCCTAACCCTGACTCTAGCCTGTAACCCCTAGCCCCTAACAACTAATCCTAACATCCTAACCATAACCCTAAACTCTAATGATCATAACCCTAATCCTAACCCCTAACTCTAACCCGAAACCCTAACCCCAATGCTGACCTCTCACCCCAAACCTAACACCTAACCCTAACCCCTAAGAGGAGCCACTTTGGACCAAGGTTTCACTTCAGGCATGAGCACGCACAAAAAATCATGTTAACGTATTGCCAAGATCTTCCTCCACTTCCTCTTCTGCAATAAGGGAAGCTCAAATAGCATCATAAGAAGGTGTTCATAGTCCTTTCAAACTCTAAGTAATTTCCTATGACTCATTAGAAAAGTTTTGGCAGGGCTGGACAGTAGTGAAGGTTTTCTTGATTAAGTCCCAGCAGTCTTACCTGGGAATATTTAAACCATTCGTCCTAGGTTCAGAGTCTGAAGGAAAGGGTATCTTGTTGCCCTTATGAAGAGAGGAGTTGGAGGTTTGGTGTAATCAGAAAGAGGAGTGCTTTCTGGAGTTGTAATCATTTACAGATCGTTAAACTGCAAGGATGGAAATATGGCCAGAAATCATCTTGACTTTCTTTCATTTGACCAAAAAAGAAATCTTTAAGTAAACAGCAGTCTCCTAGCTGAATCATGCTTGCTTGACATTCTAGAAAGAAAAATTCTTCATTCAGACTCCAAACCAGAACTGTATCTGAAGAGTGAAGTGAACTTAGGGCTTGAATACAGGCTCAGGCGCATTTAAGCAAGGGAGACAACAGTTTTGTTCTCACAGGCAGGACAAATCAAGATGAAAGGCAGAAACAACTGTATGCATTTCTTAACTCAGCTTCTTCAGTAGGCCTGAGTTAGTCATGCTCCTCCATTCAAGTAGTTTCTTGTACCTTCTCTGGACTCTCAACTTTTTCTCCTATTTCTTTCATTGGTTCAGATACAGTTGTTTCCCTCTCTGCCAGTTCCCAACCACTTAATCCCTTCATCCC
>NW_010972621.1:904600-904819 GCF_000737465.1 Haliaeetus leucocephalus
CAGGCCAGGAGGAGACAGATGATATGTATATAGTTCTTTTTTGCCAGCCCAAAACCGGTTTTGCTGTTAACTGCACAGTGTTAAACAAGAGATCCTAGGGGAGAACTGAGGCATTTATCATAGTATTAAGCGAGGTTATGAACGGGGTGATCTTTAGTATGTATAAATAGAGGGTGTATTAAAATAACAGTGTATGAGCAATTTGTTATATGCATTTGT
>NW_010972621.1:905234-910132 GCF_000737465.1 Haliaeetus leucocephalus
ATCCCCATCCTTCTTCTATAGCTACTTCCTCTTCTCCCTTTCTCTTCTGTTAGTCTCCCAGTGTTCCCTAATCCTTATTTCTGTTTCCTCATTTTTTCTGTTCATCCCTATTATAAAAAATACAGGATGATTATTTCCCCTAAGGGCAGACTGTCTTGAGTCTCACTGAAAAAATATGGGAAGTAATGCAGCTCATCATTACCAAATTTCACACATACACCCTCTAGGAATGTGATAGATATTTTGATTTAAAGCAGTGAGGTTTTAGCCTTCCTGAAAGGCATGCTAGCTGATAGCCATTTTGAATTAGCAAAGAATTTGCATATTTATAAGCCACGTCTATGGGACATTTGCAATATCCCATGTCACAAACGTAAGGAGGAGATCATGACAACCGATGATGTCTTTTAGGTTGGCCTCTATCTGCATGATCACTCTTCTTGAAATGTTAATATAGCTTATATTTTACTGCTACATAAAAGTGTGCCTGGATCAGAGAAGTCTGCAATGCAATAACTACAACAGTGTGTACCCCTAAATTAAACATATTTCCTTGTTGTTACACTGCAACTTCATCTGGGGACCTCTGCACTGGATAAATACATTACTGCACAAAAGAATGCAGAACAGAGAATATGGCTTCATTGGGATTTAATTCCAATGCTTTCTAAGAAATTGCTACAGCATTTCTTCTAGAGAAAAAGACGGTCTCCTATCACACACAGAAAGAAAAGGCTGAGAGATTCAGGTAAGCTTATTGCAACTGTCTCCACATTATTGATCCTGTGGTTGTTCTGCAAGGCAATTGCAGACACTAAGTCATCATTGCACAGTAGTCACAAAAACAAAAGGGGAGGTTAATCTGAATACAAATTCTGACCTGCTTTTTTGTGTCTCTGAACATCAAGAGAAATTTAAGCATCACCAACCCAAACACTGAGTCCTATACAGTGGAATAACTATACAAATGTGCAGTTCACTGCATCATCTTTAATTTTGCTGCCTATAGAAAAGCTGTTGCATTATAAAGCTGATGTATTTGAAATGCTGCTATGTGCAATGCCAGTAATGCTAAAAATATAATACAGGACTATACTTCTACTACAATAGCAAGTAGATTATATTTCAAAGAGGAAGATGTTTTAATGGAAGTATGTATGGATTATGACAAACAAAAGTATAGAAGATATTCAAGCATAAAAGTTATTCAAATTTTGGCTGTTAAGACTACTTCTTCTGCAAAGTGTTAGTGTTCTGTGCACATTAACATTAGGCAAATAAAGGGGATGCCTAGTGTCTTTGCCTAAGCCACTGATGGATATTGATGTCTGCATGAAAACAGATCTAAGTATCAGTAGTACTTAAAAATTTCTCAAACAATCACTCATTTTAAGTGATGTTTCTTTTTTACACAAAATTTGGACAGTTAGTACTATTAAAGACATTGCATAGGACTAAATCAGTTAAGTGTCAAGCAAATGCAAGAATGAATCATCAGCCATGCCTATTCCTGAAACAGAAGCATGTACAAACACATGACCTTTCTACAATATTGAGTATTCTGTTAAAAGTTATTATATAGGAATCAGAAAGCTCTGCTTGGTGTAAATTGAGAAGATTTACATTAAGATTATGTATTTAAATAAATAGTTAGAAGGTACCTGAAAAAGTTACCTCATTCATCCTTCCACCTTGAGTTAAGAATCCAGATTTGTGTAACTTGGTCCTAAAGACAACCAGTGGTGGAAATGCTACAGCTTCCCCAGGCAATCTCTTCTAGTGTTTCTCTGTTGTCAGTGATAACAAGGACAGAATTAAGTCAGAAGATATTTCTGGGCACCCACACAGAACATGAAATACTCTTAATGCAAAAAGGACTTTATATGGTAATATGTTTTAACAAATGTAAATGTTCCAATTTCTAGCAACTTTCTTCAGCATGAAATGCAGCCTTTCAAGAACTCTTTGCCATAGGAACTAATTAGCACTCTGAAATTTGAAATGCTTAAATGCATGATTTTTTGTATTATTCACATTTTTGCTCCTCCAGTAGTCTTCATGAAAGAAATTTTACTGTCATCACTAGATGCCATGAAATAGGATTTACTGAACATATTTCTGGGTTCACAGAGCTAAACCATTCCTTTATTCATATAAAATAAACCATACTATTTGATATAAACGCTATTCATTATTTAAATATCATTAGACTGTATGAGAAAGAGGAAATAATTTCAAGGCGTAATTTAGATAGCTTGTTAGAGTTATGAAGTGCTGCTGATGACACATTAAAGAAAGGTAATTAAAGGAATTGGTGAAGTACTAGATATGAATGTTTAAATCCTCTACACAGTAAACTCATTTTGTGTTATAATAAACTTTGTCATTGCAAATGAAATGTACCAGCTGGCTCAATCATGTTATATATATGCTATATACCTGTATAGTATATGCATCTGCCTGTTACTTGAGTACATCACAGAGCTAGAGCACAAGAGTATATTAGGAGGGAAACCAGTCAGAACAGCTATGAGAGGGGTCTTTCTCACTGTAGTCACAGCTGTAAGGCTATTTCCGAAACAGAGATCAGGACTGATTTGGGATAGCACTGAACACGTTGGGAACTTGCCCTGGATCAACTTTTAAGCAGCTCCTGTGACACTGGGACCCTGCTACACAGATAACCTCAGAGCTTAGAATAGCATGCGCAGAAGGTGAAGATGCTGAATCACTGCAGGATCAGATTGATAGAGAAGATAGGTGGTAGAGCTGCCAACAGCAGAAGCCTTCAAGAACAGGTTAGATGATATGGGTCAGGTACATGAGTGGTATTGCAAATCCTGCCTTGTGACAGGGGATGCTCTGGGTTACTGTCAGGCTCCCATAGTCCTCTTCTGACGCAGCAGTGTGTTTTCGTGGTAGCAGAATGACAGGCATGGGAGCAGCCTTAATTTCAGGAAAATGGCCACAGATTATTAATGTGTGCTTTTGCAGAAGTCTTTTTCTCCGTATTTTACTGAAGTGTAAACTGACAGGTTTTATTTTAATAACCGAATAAAAGTTTTGGAGTCTTGATGGTTTAGAGCTTGTAGTTACAATATTAGACAGGTTCCTCAAGGGTGCTGGGAGCATCATAGAGCAGTGCTGGTACTGCTGATGGTATTTAAACACACACAGACATAAAAAACCTCTGAAAGTGTCCACTTGCCCGGATGAAGCTACTGTGGCTACCTATACATAGAATCAGTTTGCAGTCAACTTTTTTGGCCTCTCCAGGCGGTGGAGGTCAGCTTCAGCCAGAGAGAAACGTGCACTGCTGGGCAAGGCACCTCATAACACCCATCATCATCAGTCCTCAAGTCTCTTGGATGCAAGCAGGGATTCCTTGTGTGAGGTGAGGATTAGTCCATATGAAGCAGCACGTGAGCTGGGGTTTAAGCTTCAAGGGGAAGGAAATGCAGCAGAAGGTGGGGAAGAAGAAGATGAAGGCACACTACTTTCTGAATGTGCACAGGGCCTGGCACGAAACCAAGATCTGCTGTGGCTAACTGATATCGTAAGCTGGCATTGGTAGTTGTGGGTGGAACCGAGCAAAACCACCACTGAAAGTGCGTGAATTTTGGATCCTCTGTATATATTTTCAGTATCTGTTGCTGATGAGCCCATCTAACTATGAAAATAAGCTAATATACAAAAATAATACAATGTATAAAAAAACCCTATTACAGATGTTCAACAGGGCTGACAAGACTGGTGGAATCCTAAGTTTTAAGCTGAGCAAGTGATGTGTTTTTTACAATGGTATTAAATAGGGTTTTGCATTGAATCCTTTTTTTCTAAGAATTTTTTTCTGAGAAGAGTCTGTCTGACATGAATTATAGCAAGTGAAATTTGAAGTTCATGCTCACAGATAGAATGGGGTTTTTGCCTTTTGCTGCTGATGCTATTTAGAGGTCGCTTTCTGAGACTAGGTTATCAGAGCCACAGCAGAGAACAGCACAGAAAACACAGCTTGATCTGGCTTGTGTGGAAGGAAATTGCAAAGTTTCCATTCCATTTCACTGAGGCTGAATTAAACCTTTCCTACTAAACAAAATTGATTTTTAGAACATAACAACTATTAGCAGCCCTGATATTCTCAAGGATTTCTCTAACCTTTCTTCACTTTTAATGCCTGTGAGGGAATACTGTCTCGGGAAAGAAAAACCCATGCTTATTTTCAAATTTGCTTGCAACTTGCTATGAAATGTCTGTAACCAAACAGTTCTGGAGACAGCATATCAGACCAAATAAACCCAGGGAAGGAAGGTTCTGTCATCCCAGGAGCTCCTGCTGTTAACCTAAGTTAAGACAAGAGGAGTCACACTAGATTTGTCACAAAACCTTCCTGCACCCCCTTGGGAAAAGAGTGATGTTGGTGTTGAAGCCTGCTCTATAAATGCAAACTTAAGGGCTGTGGGCAGATGCCTGTCACACAGAGTAAGGATAGTCCAGGACAGTCCAGTCACTTCGAAGAGGGTGAAATAATACTGAGAAAAGTGGATACAGCTCATGATTTCTTTTTCACGTCGAGTTATGCGTTTCAAAGAGCTTTTTTGTTTTGTTTTGGGGTTCGGGTTTTTTTTGGTGCATTTCAGAGAAATCGTCCTAGCCGAAGTAGAGAAGTAACGGCCATGTTGAGGCCGCTTAAATGACACAGGACGCCGGGGAGCGGGGACTGGGCGTGTATTTGGCCAGGCTGCGGCCCGGCGGGGGTGTGCAGGGGCCCTACCCCCTCCCTTCCTCCCGCTCCCCCGCATTCTCCCGCTGGTGTCGGAGCCGGGGGAACTGCCAAGGCGGTGCTCCGAAGCGGAGAACAACCTCCGACGCCCTTTTCAAGCTCCAACCGTCCATCGGGG
>NW_010972621.1:910142-910401 GCF_000737465.1 Haliaeetus leucocephalus
GGGGGGGGGGCGGCGGAATTAAAAATTAGCAAAGCCCTTATCGTTCTCAGAAAAGGAGAAGCGTCATTTATTTTTAGTGGCACTGCGTTGGCGGTCCTTTACTCAAACTTTCTGAGACCCAACGGGCCACGGGGTACACCGTGCTCCAGGGGAGAAAGGCACCCCCTCCCCAAACACAGAGGGGCTACAGAGGGGGGGTCTCCCGCCTCGGCCCACCGGGTGCCGCCCGCGCGCTCCCGCCCCGCGGCGCTCACCTCCC